>NW_026944267.1:0-26420 GCF_033297405.1 Parathielavia appendiculata
CTCGGGGGGGCCGCGGTAAAGTCCTACCCGGCCCTTGGTGAAGAGTCTCGGGAGCTCCTCGCGCATATCGCCGCCCTCTCCCCCCGACGGACATACTACCCCAGTCATATTCGGGCCATGGAACAAGCGGAGTGGAACGCGAAACTCCCCACCCTATCGCAGCACGAGGGTTTCTGGCCCCTTGCCAAAGCCGTCCACGAGCATTACCACACCTCTGAGAAGCTCTTCCGGGCGGTAGGGAGCGACGGAGGCATGGCGCTCGTTCCCAAGGTTTTGGCAAAGACAGGTAAAACACGCTCGCCCGACTTGGCAGAGCGGGCGAGGATCCGCAACGCCGCGTTTTGCGTGGCAGAGTTCGGCGCCGAGGGGCACACGACGGCCAAAGATGAGTGGTACCACCCCAATCAGGAGAGGGCAAACAACGGTTCCGCTCAGGCCAGGGAGTGGGTTGCCTACCTGGCGAGGTGCGTCGACGGGGGCACAGAGCGGCTTCTTTTCAGTCCTTCCATTCAGGGGCACACCATTTCCAGCGCCAACGGTAACGAGTTCCGAGGGGTTGAGTCGGTCAGCCTGGCATTCAACCTGACCAACTTTGAGCCCCTGTCGTCGACCATCAACGAGCGCTGGTGTGGACTGCACAGGGCGCTGGTTGGGGAGAATAACAAGTTCAGGAAGATCTTCTTTCTGTCCAGCCTCCTTTACGCGGAGCAGTCGGATCGGGAGATTGTTCAGGCTTTGATGGCGATTGCCACGATGTCGGCCCTCTCTCGAGCAGACATGTTGCCACCATCAGACGAGCAATTCAATTTGTGCATCAGTAGATCGACCTTGTCAGGCGACCTGCACAACATCGTCCGCAATGGCTCGAAACAGCAACAAGAGTGCCCAGAATGGCAGTGGGAAAGGGGCTTACGGGAGTCGCCTAGGAATTTCCAAAGCAGGCGAGATCGAGGATGGTCATCTAAGCGGACCGAGATGAAGGAGAAGTTCGTCTCTGCGCTGATGCGCCAGATTCAGTACTCGTGGACGATCAGCGTTCCAACCGACCACGCCTACAACACCCATCTCAATGTCGACACGATCATGCTCCGGGCACGAGAGAAAGTTGAAATGGCACGAAGGACCGAGGCCTTCGATCGGTATCTGGATTCGGTGATGAATCATCTCAGACAGGCAGCGGTCACCGAGCACAGCAACCTGCTCGTGCTGCCAACTCTCAGCACGGTCCGACCACGTTCAACACTCGGTTTCATCTCCGCCATGTCGCTGTTCGTGCAACAAGCACCGTTTTCGGAGAGCCCACATCTTGAACTCCTTCCCGAGTTGTGTACTGAATCTCAGGCGGTAGAGCAGTCGCACGCTCACCTGGCCGCCCTCGTGGGCGAGCTTCAGATCGCTGGCAATCTCCAGGACCACCAGAGAAGCTACATCAAGGAGCTTCGCCACAGCATGGCCAGCCCGGGCCCCCCTCGACGCCGCATGGTTGTCCAGCCAGACGACCCGACCATCCGCCCAACTCTCGAGCAGCACCTCCAAGCAGCGCGAACAGAGCACAACGCCATCAACACCCGCGTCAACCTCGCCGCAACAGGCACCTCCCTCGCCCACCAGCTCAGCAAAACCGCCAGCCTCTACCCCCGGCTCTCCCCCGTCTTCTTCCTCCAGCGCCTCACCCGCACCTTCTGGCCCAGCCTGCCACCGCTCTGGCGTCAATCCCTCGTCAACCTCGCCCTCGCCATCATCCACCTCCAACGGGCCTCCCGCCTGGCCAGCCACGCCCGCGACCTCCCCGCCCGCTGGAGCGACCTGCAACGCGAGCTGTCCAACCCGGGCGACCACGCCAACCCCTCGTGGGACCCGCTCATCTACCCCGAAGGCCTGTTATTGGAGATTGAGCAGGATATCCTGATCCGTCCGGTGCAGAACGCCATCGCGGCCGAGATGCGCTCCCCGCCGAACGGAAAGAACGCGGTCATGCAGCTCAACATGGGCGAGGGCAAGTCGTCGGTCATTGTTCCGCTCGTCGCGGCCGCGTTGGCGGATGGGGACAGCGTGGTCCGCGTCGTGGTGGCCAAGCCACAGGCGAGTCAGATGACGCACATGCTTGTGGGAAGATTGGGGGGTTTGGTGAATCGGAGGGTATTTTATCTGCCGATTTCGAGATCGGTGCAGCCGTCGATGGACGATGTTGAGACTCTTAGGGGAATAATTAAGAAGTGTAGGACGGAGGGCGGGGTGCTGCTTGTTCAGCCGGAACATCTGCTTTCATTCAAGCTCATGGGGATTGACAAGAGCGGGACGGAAGGGGAGGGGGAAAATTCGTTGGGAAGGCAAATCACGCGGCTGTACAAGGACTTCGAGTCCGTCTCCCGCGACATTGTCGATGAGAGCGACGAGAACTTCAGCATCAAGTTCGAGTTGATCTACACCATGGGGTCGCAGGAGGCGGTTGAGATGAGCCCCGACAGGTGGATTCTGATTCAGGACCTTCTCCTCATGACAGAGAATGTGGCTCGCAGGTTGATGGCACCGAGCGCGCTGGGATCAAGCGTGTCTCAGGGCCTGCTTCTCGAAGACGACGCCGTTCCAGGACGAGTTCCCAAGATCCGCGTGTTGGAGGAGTCTGGGGGCCAGCAACTCATCACGGCCCTTGCGAATGAGGTGTGTAGCATCGGCATCACGGGTCTGCCAGCCCACCACCAGACTGAGGACATGCGGCAAGCAGTTCTGAACTACATCCTGCTCGAACGCCCATCAGAGACCGACATCGAGATGGTTGAGAACACCGATACGCGCTTCTTCAGCAACTCAACCACCAAAGCGGCCCTTTCTCTTCTCCGCGGCCTCCTCGCCAAGGGCGTCCTCCTGTTCGCCCTGGGGCACAAGCGGCACAGGGTCAACTACGGCCTCGCCCCGGACCGTCGGCCGCCGACCATGCTGGCCGTGCCGTACCGCGCCAAGGACATGCCCTCTGCACGATCTGAGTTCAGCCACCCCGATGTCGTCATTGTGCTGACGTGCCTGAGCTACTACTACGGCGGTCTGTCTAACGCCGAACTCTACACGTGCCTGGAGCTGCTAGCCAAGTCGGACCGGAGCGAGGAGGAGTATTCAGAATGGGCAGCCAAGTCCCCAACCCTGCCTCCGTCGTTTCGCCACTTTTCCGCAATCAACCTCAGAGATCGGCCCCAGTGTGAGGGCGAGGTCTTTCCTGGGCTGAAATATTCCCGGCCAGTCGTCGACTTCTACCTCCGGAGGGTTGTGTTTCCCAAAGAACTGAAGCAGTTTCCCTCCAAGCTCTCGGCATCGGGCTGGGACTTGGCACGGTGCAAAGAGCAGCCCCTGACGGGGTTCAGCGGCACGAACGACTCCAAAGGCGTTCTTCCGCTGTCGATCCAGGCTCTCGATCTCCAGCCGCACACCAACGCCTCGGTCCTCAGCACCCTGCTGCGTGAGGAGAACATGGTCCTGGAGCTGGGTGACAAAGGAGCGTCGCAGCTCACAGCCTTGACGGAAAAAATGCTTCTCGGTGCGTTGGCCAGTTCAGACCCGGAGATCCGTGTTGTCCTCGATGTTGGGGCCCAGATCATCGAGAGCAGCAACTTCCAGATGGCCAAGAGCCTGCTCGGCAACGCTCCCACGAGCAGCACTGACGCGGCCATCTTCTTCAACGACAACGACGAGCTCTCGGTCCTCACCCGCAACGGCGTGGTTGACTCGTTTCTCACATCGCCGTTCGCCGCCCACACGGATCGCTGCCTCGTGTTCCTCGACCAAGCGCACACCCGCGGCACCGACCTGAAACTGCCTGACAACTACCGCGCCGCCGTAACGCTTGGCCCGGGGGTTACCAAAGACACGCTCGTGCAAGCGTGTATGCGGATGCGCAAGCTCGGCCAGGGGCAGTCGGTCAGCTTCATTGTGTCCCCCGAGATGCAGAAGCGCATTCGAGGCCTGCGCAACATCACGGATGGTCGGCCGCTCGCTGTCTCAGACGTTCTCGCCTGGGCCATCTCGGAGGCGTGGGACGAAACAGTGCGGAGCGTGCCCCTGTGGGCGACTCAGGGGATCCGCCACCTCCGCCAAGAGGCTATCTGGAAGGAGACAGACACAACAGGGGGGTTCACTCGCTCCAGCGTCAAGGAGTACCTCGAGCCCGACGCCATGTCCCTGGAGCAGCGCTACAGCCCGGGGCCAGCCACAACTCACGACACCATCACCACCCTGATGGCAAGCCTCAAGTTGGACGCCGAGCCCAGCCCAGAGAACACCGAGCTCGCCGCGATCAAGACCAAGCTGCTCGCCTTCAGGCAGTCCACCCGCACCTCTTCCTCCACTTCCCCAACCCTCCAAGAAGAGCAGGAGCGTGAGCTCGCCCCAGAGATTGAACAAGAGCGCCAAGTCTGCCGGCCCCCGCCGCGCAAAGCCCGCGCACACAACCTCCACGCGGACGTCGTCCACCTCGCGCGCACCGGCACCATCAGCGCCGGCAGCTCCGCCTTCGTCCCGGCCTTCACCACTCTCTCAACCACCAGCGCGGCCGCCCTCTTCGCGGACGACCTCTCCGCCTTCCCCACCGACCTCCTCGCCACGCGCGACTTTACCCTCACTGTCGAGTTCAGCCAGAAGAGAGACGACACCGACCCCTACCTCTCCGACGCCCACCAGCGCCCAGTCCAATGGCTCCTCCTGACCCGCCCCTCCACCGACCCCGACCACTCCCGGACGATGGTTATCATCAGCCCGCACGAAGCCGCCCTTCTCAAGCCCACTCTCGCGTCCTCCACCTCCCCCGTCTCCCTCCACGCCTACCACCCCCGCCTGACCCTCTCGCACCGCACGATGGAACACCTCAACACCTACACAGTCCCCGTATGCGCCTCCACCTGGCGCCCCCCCCCAGACTCCCTCATCACGCAGCTCAACCTCTTCGCGGGCCAGCTCTACTTGCGCAACTACGCCGAGTACGTGCGGATGTGTCGGTACCTGGGTCTGTCGTACACCAAGAACAGCGGGGAGGAGAAGGTGGGACAGGACGGGTTTGTTGGGAAGGGGGTGATGTATCCGGAGTGTGGGTTTGGGACGAGTCCGGTGGGGTTTTTGAGGGGGTTGGTTGGGGTGAGGAGGGATTGCGCTGGGGTGGAGAGGACGCATATGGGGAGGGTGTTGATGGGGGGTGTTTTGGGGATGGGGGATTTTGAGGAAGGGAAAGGGGAGGAGGGGGAGGAGGTAAAGGGAGAGAAGAACGAGAAAGTAAAGGGGGAGAAAGAAGAGGAAGCACAGGAAGAGAAGAAAGAGGAGGTGTGGGAAGTGAAGGAAGAGGAGGTGTGGGAAGTGAAGGAGGAAAAGGAGGAGGAAGAGCAGGAAGGGGAAGGGGAGATTGAGGTCAAGTTGGAAACGGGCTTGGATGTTCTGTGATTCAGGATGTATGTGATGTACTCAGGTTCGAATAGCTTGATTTCTGTCAATGTCTAGAATTGTGTATCAAATCACCCTTTCCCTTCTTCACCCCTTGCCCAAAGCCCAGACTGCCTCCCGTCGCGTCTGCAGCACCGGTGTGTCTCATGTCCGTTTGTCATGGTAGCAGCCCGGCCATTTCACAATGCTAATAGGTTAAGCAGCACGCTGTAACAAACGGACAGGCCGATGGAACGACGGCTACCGCTGATGCAGCAACGCCGAGGCAGAACAGCCATGATATTGATGACTACCTCACAGCGACCTTGGGCAAACCAACTTCATTGGGGACAGCGACCAGTTTTCTATTCTCGATGAAGAGCTAGCTGGGCACTGTCCCTTGGTATAGGTGCGAACCACGAATTTTCGGTCCAGACATCGCTTGGTTCCTTTACCCTCTAGCAACGGCAAGCACCAGGCAGCAGCCGAGTCACTGCGGACCTGAATCCACCCGTTTGCCTACAAACGCATCCAGCGAATACGAAGGCTTCCCTTTTCTGTCGGCTGGACTCGGATCCGAATTGACGTGGGAGCACGTTCCGTTGGATCATCTCCACAACAAATGCCCGCTTGGAAGACCTCAGGAATGATCTGTATATGCAGAACTGGTCCGCCCGATTGCCCTTGCCCTTTCCTTTCGCAACACGGCGGCGTTTGCGGACCGCTGCAGGCGGTGCGAGCGCAGCTTCCCCTGCACTACTCCCGGAGATGGGCGCGGGTTCCAGAGGTACGGAGAGACTGCCATCGACGGTGCCGAGATTTGTGTGACTCTCAAACGTCACGGTTCCACGCAGGCCAATGCTGGCTCGAAGCACCGGGTTCTCGTATACCGCATCAACCAGCTTTTGCACCGCAATTCTCCACGGTGTCGCGCTCGTAGTACCGGAGGCCGTGTTCGCTGCTGATGGGTGTAATGAGAGACTGCACATAAAGGGAGGAACGGAACCCGTACACGGCAGAGGTGGCAGCTATAGCGATGGCGCTGAAGAACGGCCGCCTGGCACCCTCCACAAGCCTGTCACGATCAATACTGGGAGCTTGTCAGCACTCGCTGCCATCCAATATCCGCAGCAAGGAGGAGGGGAATCCAGGGCCAGACAGGGAGACGGAGGACCTAGGAAAGGCCAACAGGAGGAGGAGGAGGGGGAGACGCATAGGGCTCAAGCGCTGAGCCAAAGCCATCGGCGCGCAGCCCACGCTGCGCGCTAGAGTGACGCACAGGGCCGGGATGGCCACCCACAGCACCGTCGTCACCAAGCCGGAAGGATGAGTTCCGGACTGTTGGATATGAGGGTATACAGGGAACGCCTACACAGCGCTTGCGCTGTGAAGACGCAGCACGTGAGAGGATGCATTGCATGTAAAACAACGAGGAGGGACCGCTTGCTCTAGCTGAGCGAGGCATAAGCCTTTGCGGTGTAAGATTAATAATAACATCCGCAGCAACAATCTGGCCAAAGCATCGTACGGCAAATCTACGAATCAGTAGAGCTATTAAAGCAAGGAGGAAATTCTGTTGTATTCATACGGATTCCAGCGGAAACCGACTTTGCACTAGGATCTGAGGCAAAAGCGGGAGCGCAGAGCGCAACAAAGCAAAGACGGGCACCAGACCTCCAACCACACCAGGCGAACATCGGAACCGCGCCGCATGGGCTAGTATCTATGTAGATCGATTCATAAGTATGTGGCTCTATCGTTTGAGGATGCGCCTTCTACTTACTCCCAACCGCCAAACCCAAGGCAACCCAGCATGCAAATACACGGGCAGAAGAAGATGCTGGCACCGTGTTTGACGACTTCCAACATCTTCCTTCGGCGGATTCGGTGCTCAGTTGGTTCAGCCATGATGTTGATGATCCGGCACTGCGGGCGGGCGGGTGGAAAGCGTAAGTCAGACTTGTAGGGCAAAGTACTGCACTTCTAAATCTTCTGCAATCTTCTGGCTACTGAAGCGAGGTCTTAAATACTACAAGCGTCAATCCATGGATCTGCCTAACCCCATCTCTGAAGCAGATTAGCCTCCATGGATGGCTGCTAAGCCTTTGGTGAAATGCTAGGAAAGTTCCCGGCCGAGGCAGATAGGAGACTAGGAGCATCGAGTCACCGGTCCCTCAAACCATTCCCTCTTTTGCCGTTGCCGAGACGGCGAAAGCGATGCCCGGAATGACGAGGCTTCCTAGCAGACATGGTATTGCAAGAGACCGCGAAACTGACTCGATCCAGGGCGCCGCTGAAATTGCTCGGGGTGGCGGGGTCGCTGTCACGGAGACAGATCATCTCCCTCTCCTCCGCCCCCTTCTGCATGAGCTTGCCCCTTCTTTCACGTCTCGTACCCCAAAAACGCCCAAAAAGGCCGGAATCCCTGATTTCATGGGGCGTAATTCATGGCGTTGCTGAGCCGCTACGATGAAGAACGCATCATCTTCCTCTTGCCCCCCGATCTGCATGAGCTTGCCACTTCCCCTCATCGTCTCTTTTCAAAGACCATTAAGAACGTGAGATGCAGTCAACGCAAGCATCACCTGTGGTATGTACAATCTCAAATACTCTGCTGACAACAGTATCGCCTGAGGATGCTGTGCATAGACAAAGTGATGCCTAGCCGAGCTCTTTGCATGAACCCCAAATCCTTCCTTTCCTCAGGGCATGGTGATACTGCGTCACAGTCATGAGGGGAGGTGGTTATTGAAGGGAGAAGGGCATACCAAGTCAGCATTGCAGCGGGATGCCTAGCTGGTTGGACGGACTACTCCCTTGGGGTTCCCACGATGAGACATTAGTTTGAGCGGTCCAGTGCTTGACGGCGCGTATGAGGCAATGCGACGCAGCACGCCGGAACAAGGCGGACCACTTGGGAGCCACCCGACGTATCACCGGGGCTGGGACGACCGCGCGTGTTAGGCAGCCTGGTACTTCCCTGGGAAGCAAGGATGTCGAGTTGGGTTGCCAGAAACAACACCGCGTACTGCAGAGTCTGAGCTCGTTCATGCAGGGGCTGGCAAGTACGTTGGCTATTATCGGCGGCTAACCCGGCGGAGGCGGCCACAGTTGGCACGCGGCATACTCGTGCTTGACGATCCAGCGTGTTCAGCTCTCTGCCAGCTTGGGCCCAAGTCCCTCCGTCCATAGCGCTTATATTGAAGGTTCCCCTTCCATGGCGCACATCGACAGTTTCTCCTACAGATTCCTTCCTGCCTCGTTCCCCGTTACAGCCTTAGCGCTATTCTCAACTGATCGTCGCCGAGTCACTAGGCGAGATGTCCGCCAACAGCATCCCAACCACCACTCCAGCCGTGAGCTCCGGAGAGTTCATTATCATAGGCATGGAGACTACAAGTCTCCATCCGCTCCTTCCTCTTCTATGAACCTTACTGTGATGGTGGTACGGCTCCGCGGGTTTGCATGCGGGCTTCGCTCAGGGCGAGGCTCGCTTCTCTCTTCTCTCGGGCGCGGCGTCATCCATCGAGGTCTGCAATGATGAGATGCACAATAGACGTGTTGTAACAAGCGGGCTTGGGTGTCACGAGGAAAGTGACCCTCCGAACCCTTTGACCGGCTTGGTCCCCGACCGGGAAAGCTGCTTTTGTTCTTGAGTAAGTGTCTGCAGACCAGAGCGTAGCGGATCCCCAGCCTGAGGCGTTCTGGCGCAGCTGCAGAGGCGACAAGGGGGGTAATGGACCTCGCCATGCCATTCTGTCGGAAATGGCCGCGGGAAAAGAAGCACCGCAGGCACGAGGTGTGAATGTAAACTACGCTAGCGCCCAGACGCCTCATTCCCATTATAGTACATCTCGACGTCCGATCGTCCACCCACAATTCCTGCTTCAGCGGTCCATAATCTAGCCCCAAACAATTTCCCCTTGCCTTAATAGAACTGTGCAAACGCTGATCGTGCAAGTGCAAAGCGCCAGGCGGCAGACCAGCCACCCTTGCACCCTGACCCCCAAGCTTCTGACTTGGAGCGACCCGTCCTATAGCCTGGCAAGGGGGTGCATAGATCGCCCTACTCTCGTAGCAATGGCGTAGCAATGCGGGATGATTCCAGGTTTGTACCTTCTCAAGAAGCAACATTCTCTGGCACCAGCACCCAAGCGCCGCCAAGCGAGATGACCGCGTGGCTTGAGCCTCAGATAAACTAACGGGTTGGGCTGAGACCGGGTCGCTTACCCGGGAACTTCTGGAGCAGAAGAGATGGATGAAGAAGCAAGCGAGGAAAGCGGGCGAGGAAAGCGGGCGAGGAAAGCTGGCGAGGAAAGCGGGCGAGGAAAGCGGGCGAGAAAAGCGGGCATGGAACATGGATGGGGTGCTGGTTCTCCTACCGATCAGAAATCGGCAGAAGAAAGCTGCACGTAATCGTCAAAAGCGCACTGCTATCCGCGTCAGCTAGTTCATTCAGAAGGGGAACGAAACATACAATGTTGAAGCGAAGCTTCAATGACGAACTGACACTGTTTACATAGTGTTAGTGAGGAAGGAGCGCTTCGCTTCATTTACAGGGCCTTTTCGACGAAGTTCTCAGAGAACGATTGGATGCCCGGTCCCCTTTGTCGAACAAAACCTCTCCATGGCGGCCCGGCCATCTCTGCGAAGGACGCCCCAATGTCCTCCCTGTTACCAGTATCCTGGCTCGCGTCAGAGCATACCAGCACCCTCGGGGTATACGTAGAATAGTTCGGGTTCGGGCGATGTGAGTATCTCTTCGGATAAGCTCACAGTAACCAGATCCACTTGTACTCCGTAGTTTCCAGGCCAACCAAATGCATTTGTTTATTACCCCTGAAAGGAAGAACATTTATTAAGCCGTGAGCAGTTTGGCTCGCCTCTCCCCACGAAATAATATCTGCCTCTAATGGCTACTAGACGTGACTGTGCTATCAAAAATACAAAAGGGAGCGAAATATACTCGTGTATCTGTACGTGGACTGTAGGACTTGGCCACAGAAGTGGCAAGCTGCCTCCTCCGAGCCTCCAGTGTCCACGTACCTTTACCGTGCCGAAATGGGAAGAAGTCGGCCAAGGAGCACGAGCACTCGCGAGGTCGCCAAAAGTTGGCCAGGTCGGCCCTGCCACTCTCATAAAGCCTCCTGCATGAACTGGCCGCCTCGCCTCCGCCATGCTGTAGCCAGAACTACCAATAGCAAGACAAGCCCGGCCATTCGAGCGCCACGGCCTCGTCTATTTCTGCCTCGCCGTCAATGCGGCGAAGATAAGGATTGCCGTCATACGTCGTCACAAGGCATCGAGTCCCGTCCGGCTGGCTGAATCGCAGCAGGTAGCCTGAAGTAAGCGATCTGCAGGCCCAGCCGTGGCCGTGCCAGCACCGAAGCCTCCAACCACTTTCTCCCATACACCCCTTTTAGATGAGCGTCCAAACTTGAGCTGGAGAGTTGAGAGGGCTGTGCGAGACGATGAGTGCGGACTTAGGGCGCCGGCGGAAAGAGATGAACGTGGGTTTGAACACGCGGTCGCACGCGGTCTTGGCAAAATCAGGGGCAGAAGGCGTGTTGGGAACGCCCGGGTCCCGCAGCACCAACCATTTGGAGCCTTACGCAACATGTACCTTATCCCTTTGGGCTGTGCTAAGCATGCTCTTAATACCTTCCGTTCCCCCCTTCACCATCCTCGAACCTAAGTTGTCCCGTTAAATAATTAGATACCTTCGATTTTACCAAGGTCACCGCGTCTTCGACAGTGAAACAGATATGAAACCTCTGCGGACGACAGTGTTTGTTTCTATACTCCCTGATATTCTCCATTTTCCACTGAGGCTCGGGTTTTCGCTAACTCTGACTCTGTGGTATAGCCCCCGACTGAGCGATATCTACGAGAGCCTTGTCGAACGTGCTCAAAATCGCGCCGACGAGCAGGGGCGTAGGTCGCCACGTCTTTGGACCTCTCCGCCAGAGTACCTGCTCGAAGGACTTGTCGGCCTCCTCGACCACATAGCCGCCAGTTGCGAGTCTAGAACACTAGCCCGGATACCCTCAAACTTCGTCCTGGACATAATCTCCGAATGCGGATTTGATGGCTGTGACCAAGCAACAACCGCGCTACGATCGTATTGCTACGACCTGTATCGCAATGTCCTGGTTACCTGGCCCGAGGATGCGCCGTTTGTTAAGTGGCTATCCACTGCCGTGGCTACGTCATTTCGGAAGCACAATTTGGACACGGAAACTGAAAAGCGCCTTCTCACACAGCTGCGGCCTCTTAAGTCTTCGGATATACGTGAGAGAATGTGTGTGCGCAGCTACCATCTCCCCCGGCGCCAGCCGGCTCTCAAGACCAACAGCAGTGCAGGCAAGCGAGCGATAGGACGCCTTACAAACTGGCGGTTCCGGGAAGACAGCTCTGGCGATGTGCATCTGATTGATATTGAGGTCGGAGCAGGAGTCTACTGGATGACGGAGGAAAATGCTCACCGAAAGTTCAAACATCGGCTGCTGAGATTCTGGAAACGTCGAGGAGGGCGCGAGAAGGCAATCAGGGAAGCTGGCCGCGATATAACTGATAACACCCGGTTCCTCATCCACAAAGTCCTCGACGAGCGTCCAGACCGCTCTGAATATTTCGTTGAGTGGGTGGGCTATGGGGCGGCAAGCCGCTCTTGGGAGCCGAAGAGCGGAATACCTGAAGAATTCATTCATGCGTTCAGACGGAAACGGCTTCGTCAGAGGTTGAGGGTAGCTTAGGAGGACCCTGGTATTAAGAAACTGTTTTCGTGACACTCTTCCGTTTCGCGGAACGGATCAATCTGAGGAGTGATATGGATGGTCGGAAAGACTCGCTGGGCAGTCACGTGGCAACAGTCCGACAAGGTCAGCACGAAGAACTTGCTTTGGACCTAGCATTGTAGAGTATAGACGGGTTATAAGATTATTCTGCATCAAGAGGTGAAGTTCAAAGGTCGAATTCGTCCTTACTCAAACGCATTCAGTCAGATAATTCATGGAACGGCGACCCGATGAAGCTCTATTGCAGCCTGCAAGCAAAGTTGTCACGTTAGTAGAAACACGGATAACCTGCATGGAGCTTAACAGCAGCAACCTTCTCCACGTACCAGGGACGTAACAAGGATCGGATCCCAATACCCTCCACTGCCCTCACCATCAGTTGGCCCACTGAACCGTTCACTTCTGAAGGGCCCCCGGCGGGGATACTGCGCTGAATTCTTGACGGGACGTACCGTGCCGATGGAGGCAGGGGATGAACTTGACGATGAACGGTTGGGCAACTGGAACTTTGGGAAGATCATCTCTCTGTTGCATGCGACGTACGGCATGTCTCACTCTCCGAGGTGTGTCACTAGTTCTTGGCTCCTGGCTTGCTTCTCTGCAAGCCTCGGCGACTGGCCCTCCTCGACGCTCCTGAGTACCTAAAGTGTGTTTATTTGAGGTACATGGACTTGAGACCAAGGAACCTGAAGCGCGAGTGAAGATCGCAGATGTCTCGCCGTTGGCTACAGTTTCGTATAGAGTTCCCAAGGTTCAGTCTCCATACTGATCCCTGTTTAGTATATTATCAGAATAACTCCGCCCATCAGCCGGTCCGTATGAGCATACCTCTCTTCAGCACCCACTTGCATTCTCCGCTGAGCTGGTCCCTTGTCTCAAACTTCGTGACATTGGGTTGACATCCCCATTTCCTTCGAGTTTGTTTATAAATTGGGCACAACTCCGAAGCAAGCCAGAGGAAGTGGCCACATGAGAATTCCCGCTACTAGACTTAGCGTTTAGATGGGGATATATTGGATCACGCTACTTACCTGACTAAAGTCACACATTGTCTTGCTCCAACGAATCCTGGATTGATGGGGGGTGTTTATGTTGCAGTGAGGCAATGAATGATTAGGGAGGAACGGAGAGACAGCTATTCAACTTATACTTCAATCTTTGAGCCGTAGCAAGGTGCGGCTTCGCCGAAAGCACTATTGAGAGCTGTCATGTCGCAGAACGAAATGGTGGCTGTCATGTCACAGAATGAAACGGCGGGGATGGGCCCGGCTGACGTGTTCCGCTCCTAGGGGATGACCCTGTCGGCGTCTGAGCAGTCGATTTTTTCGGTCACACGTCCTTCGTCTCAGCTAGCACTACAGTCTTG
Organism: Parathielavia appendiculata; assembly: GCF_033297405.1. NCBI lineage: Eukaryota > Fungi > Ascomycota > Sordariomycetes > Sordariales > Chaetomiaceae > Parathielavia > Parathielavia appendiculata. The sequence goes on from NW_026944267.1 coordinate 13,561, forward strand.
TTTTGTACCTTTAGTATGCTTTCAACCAAAAGCCCATCTTGGTCCGACTCCGAAATGTTCTCTGACTGAAGTTCAACACCATTTGGCAGAGATCTGCCGACCCATACCCTTTCGCTTCGTTGATTTACACGAGCCTTTAAGCGTTAGCAAGCTAGTGGGACTGCCGGGAGAGGATCAAATAACACACACCATATAGCTCGGATAGCGAACAAACCCTGGTTCGAGAGCTAAGAAGGTATATTCGCCATTGTTCTTTGACTTGACCTTGTAATGATGCTTTTCTTGGATATAGACGGTTTCGACTCCCATCTTCAGAAAGCGATGGAGAAGTAGCATGCGCTCAGCATGCGCCAGAGTACTCTTAACATCTGTCTGGCCATCTCCTGTGCATTTCCGCGTGTGGCTGGGGCAAACAGGCAGAGCCATGGTTCCACCAGCGTTTGCGAACAAGGGCACGGCCAAGGCAAGGACTCGAGCAGCACCCATGGAGTCTCTCGGTTTTCCTGCATGGGGTAGACACAATACCGATCTTGCAACAGTAACCGGGGAAGCTCCGCGCTTCTAGGGAGGGAGTGGCAAAGCGCATTTTGTTGGTCAGGGTGTGAAAATAACGTTATCTGGGTGCTCCGGTAGGTACCTTAGGTATCTATCCAGCATTATCCGACCCTTGTACCTTAAGGTACCTATCCAACCTGCTGCACCTACCTGTAGACCAACTGCAGCTTTCTTGCGCTGTCATTCGCTATCAGGCCCCCGCTGGTCTCGGCTTGTCACTGGGCGAGCCCTCACTTACCTCTCAGAGAGCTGGACGGCTGAGGTGCGGGCCTTCATGTGGCTGGACGCCCATCAACCATCGCCCTTCACGAACACAAACAGACCTTTCTCGGCCTGTAAGCCAACTTCCTATGCCCCGCCTCTTATGGCTGTTGCTATTGCAGACCGATCTTTATGAAGTTCGATAGCGTGATTGGTTTGCCATTGCGCTTAGTAAGCAGCTTCTCAGTCAGAAGTGGACGGGAGTGTGTTCGTGTCTGTTTTTGCTGGCAGTTGAGCCAAGCCATCGCCAACCGTCACCAGTTGTGACCATAACTCAGCAATGCTCTTGCGCACTTGCAGTGGGTTATGCAGTGCGGGGTAAAGAAAACTGCATACCCCTCTTGAAATATTCACCGTCTTCCCACAACATTGAAGCTTTTGCAGCGTGCAAAATCCTCACGAAGAAACCCCGTAGGGAAGACGAGCATTCTTTCACTTTTCTCTCGACAAAATGGTGTTCGACGTTATTGTTGTCGGCGCAGGAATCTGGGGCGCTGCGTCAGTAGACGCATGCAAAAACGCCGGCCGATCCGTGCTTTGGGTCTACGATGACGACGACGTAGAACGTCCAACTGCAGCGTCGGTCGACCTTGCCAGAATTGTCCGTGCGGAGTATTCCGACCCAGCGTATCGAATGTTAGCGAAAGGGTGTCTCGAGGCATTCAAGACGGAACCCCGGTACTCGATGTATTTCCATCAATCTGGCTGGTTCCTAGTGCAGGATGAACAACAAGCCCGGCGTGGAAGCATTTCGGGTGGAACGATGCCTGTCTCGATTGAGGAATTTCGACGGAAATTCCCGGCCGCCAATGTCGGCGAGGACTTGCGCATCACAACGACAAAGGACGTGGGGTGGGTGGAGGCGAACAATCTTCTACAAGCAATGATGCGAGCAACAGTGGCAGAGGGTCGCGTCAATACGAGGAGGGGGACGGTAACTAGTCTTATCCTTGATGGCTCATCTTGCCGAGGAGTCCGACTGGGTAAGGAGGAAGTGCTCGGGAAGATGGTTATCTTAGCGACCGGATGGCGGGCCAACAGATTCCTGGCGTCCCACGACCTTCCACTGCTCGACTACCGGGTAGTTGGCGTACCAGTGTTAGGCATCCAACTCACCCACGAACAGTACGCAAGATACCAGGATATGCCTATCCTTTGTCACCCCGGGAAAGGTGAGTCCGAAATCATTTCCACAATTTCTATGGTTAAATCTTCCTTAGGCGAAATTCTCCCTCCGACGGTGGGGAGAATCATGCGAATCAACGTCAGTCGATCCTTCAGCCTTGACTCTAGCGCAGAAGTTCCGAGCCATATCCCCTCGACGCATCATTGCTTCAAGGAAAGCTGGGATCTACTGGCGACATACTGTGAAGACTTGACAAAATGTCAAGTCGTCATCTCCAAGATGTGCTGGTACGTGGCCAGTATACGATTTCCAGGCATTTCTAATATCCATAGTGATGCTCTCACGGATAGCCAGTCCTTCTGTATTCGGCAGATAGAACGGGCGAGCAACGCCTACTACGTCGGTGGTGGATCGTTTCATTCCTGGAAATTCCGTCCACTGCTTCCTGGGCTGATTGCTGCTCGTCTGGGAATGACGGGGGACAATAAGAGCGAAGAGCTATGGACGTCATTGACGCAGGAGCAGAGCAAAAAACATGCGGATCTGGTCCCTACAATGCGCTGGGAATGAAGGGGTTGGATTTCCTTCCGATGCGGTGTTCTGTAACAGAACGCGGACTAGATCGAATTCGTCTCTGTCTCCCAGTTGTTATGCCTAACCTAGACTAACATCACGATGCTCCTCTGGCAGAGACATCCTCATTTCCTCAAACCATCCGTGTTGAACATCCCAAGTAATGTGGCTGTCTTGCCATTGCAGGAGCCAACGGAGCAAACTCGATGCTTTATAGACGTTCTAATCTAATTAGAAGAATACACCGTGCAGCGTTGGGTGGAGGCCAACTTACATTGATACCTCCAGTGTGGATGCGGCGCATACGGTCGAGTATCTCTTCCGTATCCGTCAACTCGGCAACCATCGCGCACACTACCATGCTGAAGAGCGGGTCCATGGCTCGATAAAGCCTATTACCATGCGAAGGAAGTTGCATGATTATGCTTGCGAGATCACGAGCCCTGGAACTGATCACTGGATGTTTACGTGTGTACCTGTATCGACATGAATCATCAGCTGTTTCATAAATACTGAAAACGGCGCTTACCCAAAAAGTCGACAGTACAGCATGATGATCCCAGCATGTTGGTATGACAAGGCAATGGTCTCCACCACTCGCTTCGCCTCACCTTCGACCCCGGAGACGAGTTGGTCTGCCCTTTGAATCATGGCCAGCAACGACGCAGCTTCTTGCGGAACGGCGGCGTCGATGCTTGTGGCCATTTCCGTTATGCGCCCGATGAGATACAGCAGGCGAGACGATAAACCCAAGTCAAGGACATGGTCAGGAAGTGCCCGAGTGCGCAGCCAGTTAATGTCCATTCCCCCATGGACATGTTCTCTGTGGTCAAAGATTCCTAAGACAATCTGGTATGCAATGAACAATGCAGAGGGATTGTGGTGAAATGGTATCCCGCCCTTTTGCAGAGCGGTAAGGATCTTGCCGATTCCTACCCACCCACGGTCTCCGTTAACGACCTTGTGATGGATAAGAAGCATGCCCGTCGTGACTAAGACGTCGTTCGAGGCGGCCAAGTTCTTCAATGAATCTTGCAAAGCACCGGCCAAGCGACGCCCGTATGTCCCTTCCATAACTTCCCAGTTATGGAGATGACGGGCATAAGTTGAAGCCAGATAGAGGGCAGCGGCCTTGACTTCAGTTGACCCGTCCGCCATGACGAGCGGTATCCTGTATGAGTTTTCTTCAAGAAGTGTCCGCGTGGAGTAAATACGTTCCCGAACTGACAAGTTAGCAGCTATTCCCACCGTGAATAATATTACTTACAGATACTCATCAGCAATGCTTCATCACTGATGTAGTTTCCACACGGAATAACATCTGGCAGAGAGTTAGGCCATAGCCCACAATGGGACACTCTCTCCTGGCTTCGTTCACTCAGAACCTGCTCTAAAGGTGATGGCGACTGAGTCTCCGACGGCGAAGATCCGGAGAACCCTGCGGGACTATGCAATTGTCCGGGCTGGCTCCCGCTTGCTGATGGCAATTGTGTCTCGGTGCCGAGTCGGGAAGGTGGTATAGCTAGGGATAAAGTCGCACCCAAGTTGCTGTGAACCGTCGCCACTTGACCCATTTTTTGGTCCTTGTTTGGTCGGCTTGAAGTCGACTGTCCACCGCGATCAGGTCCAGAGATTGGAGCAACCTCCGCATAACGCCGCTCCTCGCGTCCCCGCCCGGCCGCATCAGCCAGCAAGTAGAGGGACGACGCCTCTCGAGCTGCCAGAACCCCGCCCGAGGTGCTCTGATAAAGTTCGTCCGCCTCTTGATCCTTTGATGTTGTCATGCCGTTGGCGTTGATAGACTGGAAGATGGTGGCTCTGCTCTCCTCCCAGCCGCGTGAGGCTGTTTCGGTCGCAGGAGGCGAGTTTGTCCCGATGTTGAATGGGGACGAACATCGTAGGCCGTCTACTGCAGCCGATTCCACATGAGCTGTTTGGGAGCCCTGGGCGTCACACATGGAGGTAGCAGACTCTCGCCCGTGGCAGCGAGAATCCGCCTCGCCATTTCCGGCGTTGGGCTCAGAATCCACCGGAACAGTGATGCTGTCGTATGACGAGAGTGCGGCTCTCATCGAGCCCGGATGATAAAATCCCGGCGATTGTGCGCTGTGATGCTGTTGTTCGTCGTTCGTTTGGGACGCGCCATCTCCGGGGGTACTCGCGCTGTCATCATCCTTTGAATGAGCTGCGGTTGTGGCTGCGGTTGGCGGTCCTCGCGGATCGATCTCGGCCTGGAACATGTCCTCGAATTCCGAAATGGGTATTGTCATGGCGAATGGAATGTCGGAACTTTGCCATCCCTCCGCAAGGCCATCGATTTTTGGCGATAGGTCGACCGCCGAAAACTTCTTAAGCTCAACAAGGTCGCAGACCGTAGCAAACCTGGCGGTCACGTTAATAAATGGATATAACCAATACATAGCTCGACACTCACTCAAGTCTCATACCCGCTAGAGCCCAATAAACAAGCGCGGCCGGATGAAAAAGTCGCGTCTGACCGGGAACACGTAGATCAAGCCGTGCCAGTCGAGAGATGGCGGAAGAAACAAATGCATCCCGTCGGACCCGGCTCATGTCTCGAATAGGCCTAGTTATATTGTATCCCTCAACTGCGACGTTTAGCGCTTCGATGTTTTCCTTGATGACCCTTTTGACTCACTCACATAAGAGTGCATTGAACACAACCAACGCTTCTGCTTTTTTATGCTCCCACAGGCCGTCCACGATCTTGCAAATCACAACGGCTGCCTCGTGTGTCCGCTTCGCCCTCTTTTCCCGGTCAAACTCACCGGTCTTTGAATAAGATGGGTCTTGTCGCCAACGGAGGTGTTCAACGAGGTGAGAGATGAAGCTGCATACGACTCCGGTCATGGTTTCGTCCCTGGCGCCACTTCTCGCAGCCTTCGCCACTTTCTGAAGCACGCGCACGAGTCCCCCGCCATTGTCGTCCTGTTGACGCAGTTGGCGTTGTCGATACTCCACAAATTCATCGAAGCGGTCTTCTGTGCTGCTGATCGGACTGACCGGCGGATTCTTTAGCGCGGCGACACCTTCCTGCACTTGCCGCACCAGCCTTTCAAGTGTCTTGGCATCCTGGAGATCTTTCTCGAGTTTATCCAGAGCGGACTGCGAGTCCGTCTTCTCTGGCTCCTCTTGGACTTCTGGATCTCCCTGGACCCTGCGACGTCTTTTCTTAGGGCGCTTGGCGGGTCGCTCTTGACCCGTAACTCGCTGCAATACCTCCAGTTCGGACCTCAGAGCGGTAAAGTCTTCTTTCAACTTCCTCTTTTCGCTTGTCGACGCCTTGTTGCTCTTGCCGTACAGTTCTTCGGATTTCTGCTTCCAACTGTTGAACTGCGCCTTCCATGTTTGAACCTGCCCCCCTAAAACATCAGCCAAACCTTGGGATCGTCCCTCGCACGAGCCCGTCGGAGGAAGACAGTCACGGCTGATTTTCGTCAGTGGTGAACGACCCAAGTGGAACCCTGGAATACGCACTTGGTGTAGATCCATCCTCCAGCCCCGAATGCCTTCATGTGGAGATCATTGATTCTTTGGTTGATTTCCACGTTTGACACGTTATTGCAGCAAGGTTCGCATCGCGTATGGCTTTTGAGGCACGTCTTGCCGTCCATCGAAAACTCCGAAACGGTAACGCTCACGCACACATTGTGCTTTTCAAATGTCAAAGGGAACATCTGAGAGCCTTTGAGCAACTTAGGCTCTTCAAGGCTTAGGGTGTCGGCCATGACGAATTTCCGCTGTTATTCGAGTGAAGACGTATTGTCGTTTGCCGACAGGAGCAGACCAAGGAGTGTCGACAGAAGCGTGTAGGGCGCCTGCTTCGGTCTAGGCTTGGGTTAATCAATGATCCCTGGACCCCAACCTTCAAAGTTGGGGTCCAGGGATCTGTCATGCACATTATCACACGTATAGGCTTGCATGCCGCCCTAACCAGATCGGGGCGTGTCGGGAATGAGTCTTGGTGGCTGTCTACCAAGGAACGCCTACACAATTACATTTTCCCATTCTCCCCGGTGCCAATAATTGCTGGCACATTGACACGGTATTACTCATCGTCACCCGATTGCACCCCTTACGCTCAGCTATCGCGTTGTTGCCCCTACTTCAAGGGAACGTGTACAAGGGTCGCACCCCCATATCAACGGATCCTGATGCTTGCATGGCATAACGTTGGAAGGGATGAAACCAGAACGCGAGAGTCGTGCGTTTCCTCCTGACTTACTGCTTGGCACTGCAATCTAGTGGTACAGAGCGAAGCGTAGATGCTAACTTAGCCATGTACTGTATGTGCATGTGCATCAGGCTGCACTTGCACGGACGATATGGTTGCCGTGCCACCTGACACTCGTCCCGACGCTGATTCCATTCCCTGATGGCGATGTTCTTGCTCCTGATTTGGATGCAGTCTCCGTCCCCTCCGACGCAGCCGATCTTGAAGATGACGATGCGAGGTCCGACGATAATGCGGATGAAGGCAGTGGTCACATGATAACGAGCAGCACCCCTCGTGCAAGCCGCCAATAATGATTGTTGATCCCAGAACGAAGCTGACGCTAGCTGGGCTTTCGAGGCAAAGCGATAAAATCTTGGCTGGTCGCTTCACTCATGGGGGCCTTGCCAATGCAAAAGGACTGCGGGTGATTGCCCTGTCAACCAATTACAATCGTGTGATGTCCTGCGTGATTCCAGATGCACAGTGACTAAGTTTAGAGCACCATCTTGCGTGCCATGCCCGACAAAGCGCTTGGCAGCCTAATCAGCCAGCAACCTCCGGAGGAGGGTAGCAGGGTTGCTGGATCGACGACCCCCAGTGTTCAGTGAGCCAGCCTTCACCCAGCACGATCCCGCCCAAGCCGTGTGTGGCGTCCGCCGAGTGGAAGAGTGCACGCAATAAGCTGCAGTAAGGAACGGGCTGGTATGCAGGACGGTACTTCCTTTGCCTGCCTGTAGCTTTGTAAATATCTGGTCATGGTGATGCTGGTCATGCGGGTCTCTCGATAAGTTCCTTTGCCGATCTCGACTCCTGTGGCTCTGCGGACCCGAGAGCGAGGATGTAAGCTAATGGAGTTCCAAACGGCTACCACTGAGCACACTACATGGTTTTGGGCGACGTAGCCGGACTGTGGGCCCGCCCGTTTGCATACACCTTCGGGGAGTAAGCACCAGCGGGCTGCTCCAGACCCCGTCAAGAGAACGAGTAGGGACCTGGATTGCGCGCAGTCATCCGAGTTTGTGGCATCTGCAGGTGCATTAGCGTAGTTTGATACAGATACCCTCTTGAAGTCATACCCCAGCAGATTTCACCCTCCCCACCTCACAGAAGGCGCCTGCTCTACGGATGGCACTAGTTATGCAATGCCGATCAAACCGATGCGGCAACCGCTCGTTCCTCCCACCAACCAGATCGTCGATCGGCTTGCCAACCCCGTCTCGTAAACCGCCTTCACACACAGCCACCTGTTGAATCCCTCTTGTCCCCCTCTCGTCACCCGGTCTCTTCACCGGGCTCAAATTCACTGATCGAAGCCCCCCCATCGTCGGCCTGTTACGTGCCCCCCGTCCACGGAATCACACGTCTCGGCCCGACTCGCCGCCTATCCCGCACAGCCGCCTCGTTACTTGCCCCTTGCTGTCTCGTCGCCTCCGCCCAATCTTCCCGCCCCATCTCGTCGCCACCAGGTTGCCCGTTCTCATCGCTCATCACTCTCTCTCGTGCCGTGGAACCAGCCATGGAACAGTTTCTTACCGCCGTTGACACGCTTCTGGACTGTTTGTGGGACAGCGCTCTCGCCAGCGCTCTCGCCCAATCGCCCAAGACGAAAAAGGAGGAATTCATCAAACTGCTGACTCGGGTGAACCACTCTATTGCCGCTCGGAAGCTCGCAGGCAAAAAGGCACCTGGCAATGACAAGCCAATCCAGAAACAGGATATCGCAAGCGCTTCCGGGTTTCTGAAGCAAATTTGTAAAAACGAACAAGGGAGGGAGGCGAAAAAAGAAGAGTTGGAAAAACTGGCCTGCTTGCAACGTTTGGATGACAGAGCGCTCGGCATCCTGGCAGTTCTCTGTACAGCAGACGACATCTTCAAGCATTCAATCGGGACTGTTAAGGAGCTTGTGGAAGGGGTCCGGAAAATAGCAACATGGTCGCATTGGCCAGATGATCCGAAGCTCGCCGAGGTCGTACGACAACAGAGACCGCCGGGCATCGCGTTCGAGGGCATCTCAGAAGTCCGCCAACCAGCAAGCAGCTCGGCACCGATGGTTGTTCGGCCTGGCGTACGCAACACCGCGGTCATGGCCCAGCCGACCCGATTCGATCCTGCTCCCCCGTCCGAAGAAGAACAGCTGCTCGTTCCGTGCCGCTGCGGCGCGAAGTTGCGTCTGCTGTTCGCCTGGGAGCAGGCAACTGACGGTGAGCCGCCCGGATCATCCTTCCCTTTTTCTCGGCTGACAACGCTACCTTAGGCCCATCTCCAACCGCGCTTACCACGACCGATCCTGCAAGCAATCCGCCAGGTGCAACCTCGGTACATGCTGTTGCGCCGCTGGCGGCAGCTCACACCGCGTCCGTTGATCGATCAAGCCAGTCTTTCCGCGGTCCCCCCGCAAATGCACCGCCGCTGCCAATAACGACATGCCCTGCCGCGGCGGCCGACGCTACGCTAGCAGCAGCGCAGTTCCCAGGCATCGGTGTAGCCGCCTCCGAACCAGGGCCTGCGCCACAGCCGGATGCACCCTCCGCTGTCGCCTCCCAGGCGCTATCTCTCCGCACAGCTGCCCCGCAACCGAATCAGCCACGCCTCGCCCAACCCCCGAGGTCCCAGCCGTCCGGCACCGAACATCAAGACCCCGCTCCTCGGCGGCGTTGCTCCGTCTCGATCACTTCCGAGGAGCCACCGCAGAAAAGGCAGAACGTCGCCGACCGCGAGCAATGGGAGGTGGCCTTCGAATGTAAGTCCGCTCAGCACGGTCCTGTCCGCTATGCCGGGCGCAATATGCCACTCCAAGTCAAGAAGCCTTCGCTGACCATTCCCACTGACCCGTCAGACCCTTGTACCCTCGCCGAGTCCCAACATAAGTCGGCTCCTCTGCCGACCCCGCGACCGGTTAACACGGGCACCCAGCACCCGATCGAGTGGCTCTCCAAACTGATGCGTGAGGCTTCCATGGTCTGCCACTCGTCACAGCCCACACCGCCAAGCGGTGCGCGGACCGTATTATACAGACTAGCCACAGAGAGTCTGCTCCCGCGAGCAAGCGACATGGTATTTCGCCAAAGGCGGCTGAACCAGAGAGGGGCAGCCAGCGCGGATCCCTGCCGGCGACTGTTTCCGATACCCAGTCGCAGCAGGCCAGGCAAATCGCACCAATGCCCCGGCGAGTCCACTGCACCGCTTGAATAAGTACTTCGCCTTTCGGCAAGCCGAAGGGGCCAGGACACAGAAACAAGGCAACCACGGCCCGTGGAGTCTGTAGATCACAGCCGGAAAACGAGCTGGGGAGGAAAGATGTGTGTTCAAGGGTCGCCGGCTGCACGAGTCGGCGCGGGCTCACGGGAAGGGGTGGGAAGCCCAGGTCAACGTGCGGTACGGGACGAGTAAAGTCCTCCGAGGGGGTGATGGTTGGCTGTCCAGCCATCATGACTGCCAGCACCTCAGCCGTCAAGGTTTCTCAGCGCCAAGTAAGAACTAGCCCAGCGGCAAGCCGAGATCAGTCGGTGGTCTGCGTGACGGCAAGTGACGGCGCAACAGAGCTGGTCCACGGGCAGGCGCCACAGGGGCCCGACAGGTACCTCAAGGTACAAGCGTCGGATAGTCCTTGACACAGGAGAACACTCAGAGAAGGGTATATTTTCACACCCCTTGCCAACAACATACGCCCCGCCACTCAAATCCCTCCTTGGCAGCGCGGAGCTTCCCGGCGCTGTGTCAGGCCCACGCAGAAAAGCCGAAGGACATGGTGGGCAACAACTCAACTCAACTCAACTCGGCCCTGAAATTGGGTTGAGTTGGGCCTCCGGCCAGCCGAGTTGATTGAGGCCATTCACAAGTTGAGTTGAGTTGCCGAGTTGCAACTCAACGCCAAGACCTTATGTAATACAGCAAAAATTAACGTTATTAGTTATCCAGACCTAAGCACCCTACTCTCCAGCCCCCTGAGCCAAACCAGAACCCCCTACCGCAGTCGACTCCACTGCTTGAGGCTTTCCACTATATTGATAGCATCATCATGTACGCGGTGACGTTGATGGCCAACTGTGTGCTTGGCCCTGCTGAATACCCTCTCGCACTCTGAAGACATCGCCGGTATCGTCAACAAGTCCAACGCCATGATGGAAAGGCGTGGAAAGTCGCTCCTTCTGCCAGGGCTCAACCACCACTCCACAGCATCGTCAATTTCCTCAGGGTCTTCAGATAGGTAGGCCTGAAGCTCATCCCTGGTTGCAGGGTCCGGCCGGCGAGCGTAGAAAGTGTGACGATGCGGCACCAAGCGGTTGGTCCAGGCAGTCCGTTGACTGCCCGCTTGGGCAAGTCGGCGTTGTTCGGCAAGCAGCTGGGCAGCTAACTGAGCCGAGGACTGGCCTTGCGACTGAGCCGGTGACTGGGCAGGTTGATTGGGCAGCTCGACGTCGACAGATCCATACTCTTGTTGGTAAAACGCCCTAAATTCGGTCTCAATACGCGCTGCCCGGTCCGGTTCCAAGTATTCAGTCAACCACTTGACCTGTAAGCAGGATGCAGTATAAGGGCCGCCCAGTAGACCGGGTTCTCCTCCATCAAATCAATATACTTCGCCAGCTTCACGATAGCGAAGTCAAGGCTCTTTTGGATATACCGCATGCCTTCATCACCAAGCTCAAACTCGGATGTTTCAGCGCCAACAGGTCCTTCCTCAGGGCCAAGGAGAGTGATGTCAGGCGGCAGCACTTGCCCAGGTGTGTGTCCAGGTAAGTCAACTTCGTGGCCATCGAAGCGCCTGGGCAGGGTTCTCGCCCGCTGCGGCCGGCCTGAACTAGCCCCCAGGCGAGTGGCCGTTGCCGGCGTTGCCGTCATTGCTGTGGATGTCGTTGCCATTGTGAAATTCGGGAGCGGCGCCCCGCCTACCGTGATGGAAGAGCCTGCCGCAACACCATCTCCACGATCCACTGCTGGGATATTAGGGCTGTCAAAAGGCATAAAGGCAAGGCGCTCGTCGAATTGCAGCCTTCTTTCCCTGAGGTCGTCAAGAAGCCAACAAACAGTCAGGATAACCTCAGCAAAGCGGGGATTCCTACCCCCGAACGCTTTGGTAAGTCGCTGCAACGGCTCAAGTATGGTCTTGACGGCCGTTAATATCTCCCAGTCTTCCGGCCCTAATTGATCTTCCTGATCCAACCGCCTGTCTTTGTCCTTCTCGCGCAGCGCCATCATACAGAAAGCATCAACTTCATCACGCAGACGAAGCGCACGTTCGATCATCGCGTAGACCGAATTCCAGCGGGTATCGTTGTCAGCAACAAGTTGTTCGAAAGGAAGATTTTCGCCGGAAACCGTGATGCCCAGGTCTTCGAGGTCTCTTCTTGTGGAAGTCGGCGCCGGACAATGGCAACAAAAGTATCGCGGCGCTGAGGACTGCGGCGAACGTAATGGACGACGTTGTGAAGCTTGCCGACGGGACCCCTCTTGCGCCAACGCTTCAAGAGAGCGACTTCTTCCTCAACAGAGAGCCTTTCTTGCGAGCTCAGCTCAAGAGTCTTCAGGAGGTTAGAATTGTCAGCTTCAAGGAAAGCCTTGGCAACGAGATTGATGATGTGACCAAAAGATCGAATTCGGCGCCGGGTCCGAAAATGACTGGCTTCGGCAACAGTCCGGCCGTCGCGAAAGGTATGGAAAACACAGGTGGTGTTAGATTCCGCGTTGTCTGACTGGAAATATCCCAGGCCAGCTTCATCAACATCGAAAGACTGCAGACAACGCTGCAAAACAAGGGCGACGTTCTCACCACTGTGCCTACCTTTTGACTCGGTAGATACCAAGAAGAGGGCATTGCAACGCCTTGTTGGCGTCAAGAAAATGGGCGATGACGGCTAGCAAGCCGTAACTATTTGGTGAGGTCCAAAGATCGAAGGAAATGTGTCTCTTCGTGATGGCACCCGCCAGCATCGTCTTGATCACGTCGAATTCGTGGTGATACCGCGCCAGAACCCATGCCTTGACCGTGTGGTGGGACTCCGGCAGCAGCGCCCGGGTCAGCGAGGGATTCAGAAGCATCAGGATATCGCGAAAAGCGCCATTTTCAATACCCCGGAAAGGTATGTTGTTGTTGACCACCCAGTCTAC
>NW_026944267.1:27255-79640 GCF_033297405.1 Parathielavia appendiculata
TGAAGTTGGGTTGAGTTGGGCCTTTTTTTGCATAAGTTGGGTTGAGTTGAGTTGAGTTGAGTTGAGTTGAGTTGAAGTGAGTTGAGTTGATGCCCACCTTGCCGAAGGACTCCCCGGATATTGCGCAAGTCTCACTACAAAAACCGTCTCATAGCCCCCCTGTTGGAAAGTCGTGGCACCCTGAAACGCTCGGTTGCTGGAGGTCATGGGACTTGAAACCCGGAAGCTGGGTTGCCGTGCCCTATTGTTGAGGGGTAACGAGGAGCTAGGCAACGCGCTATTTATCAGGATCAGGGCGATGCCCACCTCTGGAGATGAAGAGAGACAATCTTCAATCAATCACCTCTTGGTGCTCTGGAGCACCCCAAAAACCCACTGTCCTGAGCTCTCATCTGTGTGATCACCGTGGAATCGTGGCTGTTGGTCTTCCAACACCCCCACATCCTCTGCTGGTGCCGTCCCTCTGTCTTTGAAATTTGCATTTGCATCGCATCCATCGTCACAACAGGGCTGTCCTTCAGAGCGCGCTCAGAACCAAACCACACAAAGATGCGTGGACGACGTACACAGTGGGGGGCCAAAAGTATCCGAGCACCCCGCATTTCCCGACCTCCCACATTTTACATCGTCCCTCCTTATCCAACAATAACTTCACACAACCAAATCACAGCGCAAAACTGATAGTATCTGAGTGATGGCCAAGTGCAGGGCTTTAATATTTTGTGTACCAACCCCTAGCCCTCTTCACGGCGGCCAAGCGGCGTGGCATGCCGTCGATCAGCTTGTCAATCCAATCCTGTTCTACTGCCCACCATGCCGTCCGCAAACACTCGGTAAAGTACTTGATATCCAGCGTGTTATTCTTTAATTCCCAGAGATCAGGGAACAACTTCCTTAGCTTCCGCTTAAGAGCAGCCCAGACGTGCTCAATCGAATTTAAATCGGGACTGTGTGCAGGCCATTCGATCCATGAGATTCCCCGTGATTGGAGCCACTCCTCGGTCGACTTACAGACGTGAATCTTTGCGTTATCTTGCTGGAAATGCCGTGTTTCGTCGTAGTGAGGAATGAGACCTTCTTGGAGGGCCTTTTGATACGACCTAGCTGTATACCCCTTCCGAGGAGCATCGTCGTCACGGGCCATAACGATGAGCTCGCTCCGCCCCCCCTTGAAGATCATTCCCCAGACCATGATAGTGATATTCGCCTTCACATGGTTTTGAAGGTTTACGAAACGCTTATCGAACTTCTCAGAAGGGAAACGGAACACCCAGGAGGTCGGGTTGGAGGTGCTATTCTGGCAAGAACACTCGTCTGAGAACATAGTCTGGAACACTTAGCGGGTAAGAAATCCAGGTCAATTTTAGAACGACAAACCTGCAAGAGTTCCTCATTATTTTCAAGCCAATCGCATGCGAAATTATACCTATCCCTTGCTACCTCCTTGCAAAGGGGTATCCGCTTCATTGCCTTCCACTTGCGCATGTTGTTGGCGCGGAGGCATCGCTTGATCGTAGAATAGGAGACGACCTTGCCTGTAGCGTTCACGAGCGCCTTTTTAGCGAGAGTCCGATTCCGTTTGACAAGCAAGATTATATACCGCTTTTCCTTTCGAGTGAGCGCCTGGGGCCGGCCTTTGCGAGGCTTGGATTCGAAGGTGTGGTTTTTGTTCCAGTGTTCAATGGCGTAGTGTACCGTGGACGGAGAGACGCGAAACAAGCCCGCGACGAACCGCTCGCTTTTCCCAGCTGCCACCAGCGTGCACATTGCGGCACGAATCCCGGGCGATAACTCCTGGTTCCGGCTGCGGCTTGCTGTCAGCTGGCCCGCAAAATCTTCTAAATTGAGCTTCATTTGGCGGAGTTGTGGAAGGTTGAAGAAACCGTACTGGTCGCGACGCGCTGAGTTCGCGTTTAATTGAGGTGGGGTGCTCGGATACTTTTGGCCCCCCACTGTACGACACTCACCACACCGGCCGAGCCGGGGTCGCTCGCCGACATCATACGCGGGGAGCCTCGTTCACGTCTCTTCGTTCTCCCGACCTACTGGACCGATAAGCATTCTCGGCTGCTTGGCGCACGCTTCTGGGAGCAGCCTGCTATCAAGTTGCCGGTCCCCAAAGGCAAACTACGGCTCGAGCAATCCGAAATGGCTAAAGGGCTGGCATTGGAGCTGGACACACTTCTCTCGCAGGACACCCAGCCTGGCAGAGCCTCCGCGGCGATGGAGCGTGTCATGTCGACCTTCCCTGCCAGCCAACTGTTGCTTACTCGAAACGCCGCAGTAACATGGCGGGTTGTCGGGATGGTTGCCTCGGCGGTCTGCGAAATACAGAAACTTGTCACAAGGCTGGCACTTGTAAAAGGGACGGCCTGCATTTCCCTTGCGATTCGAACGTCGAGTGATGAACTTTGTGCTCGGTCGTTTGCATAGGCGACACAACGGAGGGTGCTCGGGGAACCGGGCGGGATTGAAATGGAGAAACTCCTGGTTCTGAGTAAGCGTTGCCCTGACTGAGAATGAGGGACGCCTACCATCTTCAAGGTGTACTTGTGAGGTGCACGTTCACAATAGCGAGGTCGTCTCTTGGCCGGCCCTAAAGATGTAAATGTTAGTAAGAGGTTGCCATTCGGATGGACAGAAACGGCTGACATACGTGTGAGGGTGCTGGGATTGCAGATCGGGGCCGGTGCGGAGCGGGGCGGGCCGTGTTGGCGGTGGAGTGGGGAAGGCATGCCGATGCAATTCTCGTCTCAGGTCCTACACGTAGAGTACGCTGCAGTGGCTGCTCACTCCTGTCCGGCCACATTAGCAATCGATAGTCTGCTTCTTGTGTCAACGCCTATGAGAAAAAGGAGACGGGTGTCGTCGGTAGAGCACGGAGGGTACGTCACGGCAGATGACTGGGTCACGGAATCTGTGCGCATTCCCGTCTCTCCTGGGCCACTGTGGATGCCTCCAAGTGTTGTTTTCAAACGGGAGTGAAAAACGACTAAAGAAGACAGCATGGAAATTAAGGGTGCGAGTGCTGGGGTTGTAATGCCAGACTAAGGGGCTCATGGTTGGCGGCTCTTACAGGTGCTTTTTGGCAGGCCTGGCCAGATAAGTTGGGCTAGTTTTGCCGCTGGCACAACTACGAGGTGGGGGTTACTGTTGGCAGGTGGAGGTATACCGTTCTTAGGCCGGGCACAAAGGATTTTTCCAGGCGCTTAGGCAGACAAAGCGACGCCCTGCCACAGATAGGCGTGCCACGCGGTCGGTTGTGAGACGGTCGCTGAATTTGGGGGAAGCAGGTAAGAAAAGCCGCCGGCAACAACCCGAGCAATTTCCACACCACCTGCGTCGGATTGCGAGAGAGCTGCCGGGTCGGCGCCGTCAACATCATACAGCCAAGTTAGCTGAATGGGATACCAGATCTACATATGCGCCCCCGCCTTCTCTCCCAAGTCAACAGCCTCCTTCTGCCCCACCATGTAGGTTGTCAGACAACCCACAGTGTCGACCTGAGACTACTGTGGTCCATCTGCCGGCCTGTTGTCTCCTGCGCCTCCCAGCTCGCCAAGCCCCCAGTCCGGCATCGACGCGGTAGACACCCCGCCATGTTCCCGTTCGATAGCCTTGAGATCCCGAACCACCTCCTCCGTGGATTCGTACTGCTGCTCCCAGCATTTCACGGTAACGGCCCTGCATACCTGCTGTTCCCGAGGCCACTTCTTCTTCGCGAGCCTCTCCTCCACCTTCTCCCAGGCCTCCTCATCCCAGTCGCCGATGTCTGGGAAGATGGTGTGGCCCAGGAGGATGAAGTAGACAGTGCACCCTAGCGCGAACAAGTCCGTCTTGACGTCGGCGCGGAAGTCGTCCCGGGGTAGCGAGAAGCGGTAGGGCTCCATACTACAGCCGTCGACGAGCACTGTGCCGTCCTCAGCCAGGAGCTTGCCCTGGAAGTCGGAGAGCTTGACGTGTAGGTCTTTGTCGAGGAGCAGGTTGGTGGGCTGGATATCGCAGTGGAGGACGCGGTGGGCATGGATCCAGGCAACTGCCTCGGCGGTCTCGCGGCACCAGGCCAGCCGCTGCTGGAGGGAGAGCGGCTTGCCCGAGTTGAGGATGTATTCGGCGACGGTGCCGTTCGGGGCGCGTTCCAGGTAGATTCCCGCGTCGGCAGAGCCTTTGAACCCCAAGACGTTCTTATGCGGCGGGATGGCTTCCAGGATCTTTCTCTCGGCCTCGAGAAGCTCCAAGCCCTCACCGGCGGCCAGGGGATATTTCAAGACAGTGGAATCGTCCACCTCACCAATCCAGGCACTGCTTCCGGACTTAATGACGCGCTTCACACCCGGGGGGAAGTATTGGTAATAATGGCGAACGGTTGTGTGGTCGTCATACTCGCCCCTATTGGTCATGGTGGGCTACGAAAGTGTCGTGATGAATGTGAAGGCGTGGGCGGCAGATTCGGGTTCGGTTGGTGGGAGGAAGAGGGATGGCGGGGGCGTCACAAGGGTTATGCATCTTAGCGTTAAATCTATGCCTTTTAATAGGAAAGGGAAGGACATCTATATGGTACATGCATGCACAACAGCTCTGGCTGAGCCAATCAGGGGAGTGTTTGAGCAGCACGTACGGAATGGAGACAAAAGGCGGCCGGTGGCTTCAAGAACCAAGAATAAATTGTCGCACCCAATCAGGGGCGCACTGCGGCTACAGCACCCAATCACACATCAAGTTTCTCCTGGTCAACCCCCTGCCCTGCCATGAGTCTGGCCCTGCCATGAGTCTGGGGCCTCCCTCGATCACCCTGGAGGTGATTCGACCTAGATTCTTATCAGCATCCACAAACATCAGGCAACATTACTGCGGCGCATACGCATGAAGCCCTAGAACCTAACATTTAGGACAGATGCTGCCGGGCGTTCGGATCGTGCCCATCGCCATGCTGACGTCCTCGTAACCGGTGCAGCTCAAGCCGCCAACATCACTGCAGCTGACAAACCTGATTTCCTTGACAATGTGTTTCGGTGATGCGGTACAATTCGCGTACTTCTTGGTGGCAGTGATGCGCTGGCAGCCACAAGCCATGGTGCTGTCTTTCGCAAAGGCGGCTGTTGCAGGTGTCTGAAGATTGGAGACTTTGGTGAAGAGAGGGGGATGTGATGACCAGGTTGAGCGTCCGGCACACGGCTCTTTATACACCTCAGTAATACTCAAGGTATTCCAACACGCTGGCAGTGACCATTTTCATTTGCAGGCCGCAGACCAGCTCACACTCGACGGACATGTGCGCGAGAGCCTTCCTCCAGCAAGGGCGGTGGCTGAGGATCTACCAACAGCAGCCCGCCGTCTTTTGCGATTCATGCATCTTCCTGCACCCTCCGACCGAGAAGAGGGAGGAGGGGGGAGTTCGTCAAACTGGTCAACTCTCCCTTGGTTGCCTTGTCACCCTGCATAGGACTCACCTCCCAGCGAGGTGGTGCCCGACAGGTGTGCAAACAAGTGCACAACTTGACTTCCGTGTCGACTGGTAAGTACGGGACGTGAAGGTCACTAGGTATAGTACCTACACGATGTCATTCACGCAAGGACAGCCTTCCCTTAGCTTCACAAGAGGCTAAGATGGCTGTTCGGAGCTGGACATGCATGTTTTCACATGCATGCAGGCTGGCAGGCAGCAATGCACCCTGCTCCAGATCATCTGCAGAAATGCATCTTTCATTAAGCTCACAAATGCCCTGCTGCGTGAATGTCGCGTGAAGTACGTATGGATATCTGCACACATCCGTACTCACTGTACTGCGGCTAACGGATGACGGTGTTCTGGGTCCGCTTGGGCCATCGGCGTGAGCAGCCAGGGGTTACTGAGACAGTCGGTCCGCAAGCAATCGAGGGCTTAGGAAGGACCTCTGACCACGTCCCAAGCCGATGCATTACATATGGACCCAGCTACTGGAATAGCCTTGCCGGAGGAGTGCCCGTGAGCGGACTGTGCCGATGTCTATTCGGATGGATACGACACCTGCGAGCGCCTCCGTAAGCAAGGAATCCGGCGCAATGGGGCTCGATAAAAGCATAATCCACTTTTGGTTGAAGGAAGCGTTGATAATGATACGGAGTTTTCTCCTCTGCATGAACTGGCCCGAATCGCATGCAGACCACTCCTGTGCTGCCAAGCTATCTCGTTCCGAAGCGGGCTGGACATCTCAATGCAAGGCACCTCGATGCAAGACACCTCCGGGCGCCCCCTACAGACTCCGACGCCATCTGGTCCTCGGCGCGAGGTTAATGGTGAACAAAAGCGATTCAACTTGCAGCTGTCCGGGGGACGGTGTCGTCTGATGCGAAGAGGGATCTTTATCAATACCTTCTGCTCCGCTCGGAGCTGCTGACTCATTTTTGCCTTTCTATGTGCCCACACCAAGGATATGTCACTTGGAACGTCGAAAATAAATCACGGCCGGCAGCCGACCTCTACAGCCTCGACCCCCCCGCACGACCGCTGGCAGCCCACGAAGGACTAAACAAGGCAAGGAGCTCACTCCTGACACAGGCTCGCACAGGAGCAATAGGCCTCAGGGAGTTTCTCTTCAGGAGGCGAGTCCCTGGAATACCCACGCCGTTATGCCGCTGCGGGGAAGCACCAGAGACGGTGGCTCACCTGGTGCTTAGGTGCCCGGACCGGGAGCTCGAGGAGGGGAGACCGCAGCTTAGGGACAGACACGCCCTGGTAGAGGCGCTAGAGCGCTGCTCAGAGGCAGCGCGGGTTGTGGCATGGCTCATGAGACTCGGACGGCTACAGGAATACCGGCTTGCGATGGAACTAGAACAGGAGGAGGAGGGGAATCCAGGGCCAGACAGGGAGACGGAGGACCTAGGAGAGGCCAACAGGAGGAGGAGGAGGGGGAGACGCATAGGGCTCTAAGCGCTGAGCCAAAGCCATCGGCGCGCAGCCCACGCTGCGCGCTAGAGTGACGCACAAGGCCGGGATGGCCACCCACAGCACCGTCGTCACCAAGCCGGAAGGATGAGTTCCGGACTGTTGGATATGAGGGTATACAGGGAACGCCTACACAGCGCTTGCGCTGTGAAGGCGCAGCACGTGAGAGGTTGCATTGCATGTAAAGCAACGAGGAGGGACCGCTTGCTCTAGCTGAGCGAGGCATAAGCCTTTGCGGTGTAAGATTAATAATAATAATAATAAATCACGGCCTGGCCATATATATTCTGGAATTTGATCGCCTTGTTAATTAAAGGTTTACATATAGGGAATTACATCTGCTCTTCAGAGAGTTTTTACGATTCTCATCAGATCGGGCCCGACTAATACAAGATGGACAAGATTTTGAGGTGTTGTTGTTCTCGGGAGGGGCGCAGTGCGGTCTCCGCGTGTCGTTCGAGAGCCGACGAATCGCGGGTTGCAAGGCTCTTGTCATGCCATGAGACCGCCGGCTCGCCGTGCTCGACGGCTCCAAACGGGAGTGGTATATCCAGAAACCGGGCTTCCGCATCGCGACCTTGCGGGCCGGCATAGAGAGGGGAGACACCTGTAACTTACATCCAGTCGCGGAACCCAGACATCTGAGCATTTGGGAGTAAACGAAAGGTGAAGTCTGTTAGGTCGGACTGGAAGCACTTCTCATGGTAGTCCCCTCGAAATAGATAGAGTACCAATTCTAGGTTGCAGGAATCGATCATTGGAAAACCGAAAGATGCTATTGTATGGGCCTCGTGGCCAAGACTCTCGCCAATCTCTCGAATAGCAATCATGGGAGTACCACGATAGAGGCCTGATTGTCGGGGGTGTTCGTCATTGGAAATACTCCAAAATAAATAGACACTGTTTAGGTCGCTATTAAACCGAAATGCAAGACGCTGATCGCTGAAGTACTCGATGAAAAGAGTATGGATACGAGTGTAAAGTGCTTTGTATATGCGGCTGGGCCAGACTTCCAGCCACTGCGGCCATCTTCCTCCCAACATCATCATCAGTTGCATCGTATCAACACATCTGCATGACCCTCTCCTTCCCTGCATCGCAACACAAATGAACGATGCCTCGTCTTGACAAAGACAACTCCAACCATTCCTACCCCGCTGAAGCGCAAGAGTTGTAGCGCTATACAGATGCTGCTCCCTTCTTCGTGAAGTCAGCAAACCAGCTCGGCACATCATCGTGTTTCACTTCGGGAGTGCTCACCGCCTCCGACTCGTCCGGCTCGGCGGCTAAGGCGGCAGGCCTTCCTCGGCTAAGCCACATATACGATGATTGGTGTTGAATTCCTTTGCTACTGAATGAACCAACGAGAACCCCGGCTTATGAAGTCGGAGGTTGGTGACTCTGGGAGAAATTCTAATCTTAATGCATTTTTAAGCCCGCTGGCAGACCCAGTGCTTTCCTGATCATCTCTCTTGTCCCCCTACACTTTCGATCTTCCACTCTCAAGGGTCCTATACAGACTATGCAGAACTTCCTCGAAAACCGCCTGACCGGCAGGTACGTCTCCCATCTCGGCGTCAATTATTTTCTCCGACGTGCTCAAAGCGGGGCTTGGCATGCCAGTTCCGCGTCCTGGCTTTGTTCGGCACGGGAGGCTCTTTGCGGCCCCACCCGGGCTTGGCCCGGATGACCCTCGCCGCGGGAGGACCTCCAGCGGATAAACCGGGCCGTCACAACCTCCTTGAGCAATGCACTTTAAAAGCGACCAAATGAACAGGCCTCGCATCCAACCTCCCTCTAATTTCCGCTCGGACACTGCAACCCATTTCCTTCTCACAGTTCCCGTGCATAACCAACGGCGCTGCTAATCAGCTCTCTGTAAAGCACAATTGACGGTACATGCCGCCATACGCGGATTACAACGCAATCAGGCCATTGCTAACAAAGGCATCGACCGGCAGTCATCAGTCATCACCTCTCATCTGCATCAAACTCCTCGACCGATCCACTCCACCGATCGTACCAGTCCCGACGATGGCTGCACCTCTGACCAACGTTACGTATACATAAGCAAAACTCAATCGGCAACACTAACACTGCTGCTCTTTTTTCCCTTCCCCTGAAGTTCAACATTATTCAACAAAGTCAAGGCCTCAACATTTTATAGCCAGGGGCGGCAGTCTCACCGCCTGCTCACAGGCTGCGGAAATGCACGGGGTAAGACCAGCTTCCATTGGTTTTACTCAGTGAACATTCCCAACCACAATCGTGCCACCGTCACCATAACTTGCCCGGGCAGCCCCCGCCATCGGTTTGCCCCAACCATGGAATGGATCCCTCCAAAAGTCCTCGTTGGTCTTTTCTGCTTAGTCGGCTGCTTCTCCCTGGCCAATTTCCAATTTCCGTCCAATTCTTATCCTCGGCTCAATGAGAAGACATGACGTTGTTGGCCGTGGTGGAGGGAGCGCTTGCTACATACATCGTGTCGTCTTCCTTGCCTATCCCCAAGCACGACATCGAATAGCACACCAACTTAGCGAACAGCATACAGCGCAAGCAGCTCGAGCACGCCCTCGCCAGCCAGCACGAGTACAATGCCAACCCCCATTGGACACCTCCATCTAGCACCAGCAAGTACCGCAGGCAAGAGCGCCACAGGTAAACGGGGTCCCGTGGGGTACAGCCCCCTGACCGTCTAGTCCTGCGTGTCGTGTCGGGACTCTACCCTCCGCTGCCGCAGGACACAATCACGGCCGCTGTCGAACACACCGAGCACCGGGCTGCCGATCCCGACCGCGTACTGTTCGACGTTGCCTCACCCGGCCACGCTCAAATATTCGTCGACCGCGTCCACCTCAAGCTGTGACGCAAGCACACTGGCTGATGTGGCCATGGCCGCCACCGCCGGGTACGGGTTCGGCAAGCCGGGTCTTTCCGCCGTTGGACATGGAGTTGCTGCCCACTATCACCCGTTGCATGACTCGCCCTGGATCTATTATTTTTTGCCCTCCTCGGATTCCTCGATGGCTATGACAGCAGCAGCACGGGTTGCGCCACGCACGCAGAGTTGCCAGCCACTCTAGATCCTGGGCATTAGCAATTGGGCAACTGTTTAATTCACTTCCCAGGCAAAGGCAGGACAGGATAAAGGAGAAGGGCGACGGTGGGAACCGCAGGGGTCACGACGTTGTTCAAGCAGCTCCATCTAATTGCCTCTACACCTGCTTCTCTATCTCCTCCAATGCCGCAGCGACCATTACACTCGACGCCTCCCATGCGTGTTTGAAGAGCCTCATGAAACTGGGGCCATATTTCTTGGTGACCCATGATCCCTCGCCACCCCTTGCCCTCTAATAATAATCCTCCAGCTGCTGGAATCTCGAGGATGTTGTTGGCCAACGCCAGATAACAGTGTGGGAGTGACTGAACGTTAACCCCTTTTTGAGTAACGCAGGAAAGAGAGGGAATTAGCCATTTGACAGTACGTGCCAAGCCGGCCCTGCACGTCTCCCTCAGACCCAAGGATCTCGGCGAAGTGATGAAGACAGCCCCATGCAGATGTGTGTAGGTCCAGTTCCATATCATCCTCCGTGTGTTCCGTGGAGCCGTTCAAGCGAGATCAAGGCCGTTAACACCAGCATCAATGAGTTCCCATCCATTCCCTCGCACATGCGTTGGTGCGAAGCATCCCGCGCTGCTCAGGACGGGCCATACTCAGCCGGGTCACGACGTTATTCAAGCAAATCCATCCGATTGGACTAGAGCTGCGCGGATTGTGTGGGAGGGTGCCTGCCCTGACAGGGGCTGGGGAAGTGTGTCTGCCCCGACATGGGTTAAGAATGAGCATGCAGGTCCTCGGAGTGTCCCGTGCCCATTCTCTCCTTGTCATGCCCATTCTCCCCTCGCCAGTGCCCATTCTCCCCCCGAAACAACGCTGATCTTAACAAACATCGCTTGCCCCTCCCTAAGCTAAACCTTCTTGCCCGTATTCCTTTCAACCACGTCTACCTCGTCTTCTTCGAGGGGTCGATAAAACTGCTTCAATTAGTATAGGAGCAACTAAGTCAGTTGATTTAGAGGATATTACATAAGGACAGAGCAGGACTTGTAGCAATGCTGTGGTTGACGAGCCCTCAGCCTGTTCTTGGTACATCCGAACCTGGTCCGAAGGTTTTTTTAGAGGCAGGTTCCCGGGGTATACCCAGAAACTGCCGGTCAACCCTTGACTTTTAAGGTTGCGAGAAAGTTCTATGACGATGTGATCAGGGACACTTGGTTCCCTATAGAGGGTAAGGGGTTTGTCCATTGGTGTTTGACACCTCGGGTTGTCTGCTGCAAGTTTGAGTACAACGTCGAGATAGCCCTAACTAGAAGCCGGCTGCTTTAAGTAGAGCAGTATTTACCTCAAGTACCCTTCGCCATGCCCTTCGCTGCTGATATCCTCGCAAGTCTGCCTGGCTTCTCGGCGCTTCTCCCACCTTGCACACCCAAGGAGGGAAGTGCATGCCAAGAGGCCTTTAGCAGGGGCGGCACATCAGGTGTGGGACAGGTACTTCCACAAATGTACCTTTTGCTTGACGCTAGCCGAACTGGGCTAGTGAGCCGGCATTGGCTGCGCCGCTCTGCGCAGGATTTGGCCGCAACCCCGCACCTTTCACTTCCGAGCGACAGCCGCATGAACTTGAGAAAGATGCAGGCCGATAATTTCACCCCTCCATGGCGCTGCTATTGCGGCAAAGCGTACCAGGTACAGACATCCCTTCAACGGCATTCACGGACTTGCCCCGCTGTCTCCGAAGACTGCAAATCCTTGCTCCAGCTGCTTGCCTGTTTGGAGCCACAGCCTGTACCAGGGGACGTACTTTTTCGGGTATTCCATCCCTTCCGAGTCTGGAATGAGAATGGAAACGAGGCGTTTGAGCGATCATTTCAGTATCCCCTGGTATTCGAGAGCCAGGATCGTCTCGACAAAGCAATTCAGGATGCAGTCAATTCTAGCGCACTTCTGGTAACGATCGGCTCGACAACGCCAGAAGATGAAGGCCCCTGGTGGGCTTATCGTGACTTCGCACTCCCTGGTACTTCGCAAGCATTTATTCAGAGTGACCTTGCTTTACAACAAGCTCGCTCTCAAAGAGAACTTGAAGCATTACGGCTAATACTTCACTATTTCCCTATCCCTAACCTTGATACGAAGTAAGTACTCTAGATAAAGAAACTTCTATCTAATTTTAAATTAAAATATTAATTTTATTAAAGTTATGTCGAAAAAGGCTCTCTCGTCTTCCCATTCCTTAAATCCCTTCGGCATGCTCCAATTCAAACACTCCAGGAAAGGGAGCTGCCACGGGCGGTTGAAGTCTACATCTCGGCCTCGCATTTCGGTGACCTTGAGAGCAAACAATCTATGCTCTTGATTGCAACTACCCTTCTAGGGCGGATGGCGCAACCATCTGCCGACCTCGATATAAGCATCAGATTACGTCAAATGGCACTCTCCCTCCAAGCGCCAAGCGGGGGCACAAGGGACACGATACTTCCTACTCTCCCACAGATCCCTGGCCGGAAAGGGCATGCTTTATTTGGAGAGTTCTTGCTCCTTCAATCACAACAACGAATTGAAGACGGTCATATATCTCTTGCATGGCAACCACTACAACAATGGGCCCCCCAAAATGTAGCACAGCCTTCAAGTATTGAGGCCGTCATCTCTTCTCGGGTCGACTTCATGAAGGGGAAGCTTTGCCGGTTTCAAGGCGATTTCGGATCAGCAAGTCGGTATCTTGAGCCACTTGCAAGTCAATATCCTGCGCCTCGGATACAATTCCCTGCACGTCTTCATTTAGCAGTTGTGTATGGGGAGCTTGGCTTTTGGGACAAGGCACAGGCTATTTTGGACCAAACGGAGCCGCGGACACAGAAGCAACAGCGCCTTCTTCGACTGGCGAGAGCAGAGGTCCGCCTTGCCCAAGGATTAGACAAACTCGCTACGACGCCGGCCTTTAGATCCGATGGTTTCTTTGACTCGGCAAACGAAATCTTCCACAGTCTTTCCGACGAGTACCAGGACCTTGCACCATCTGGGAAAGGCATGAGACGCAACTTCTTTCGTGTCTGTCTAGGGCTTGCGATCATTGGTCACGTCAAACGGCGACACAAGCCTCAATTCGGCATGATACAGGCGCTGTCATACTGGCAACGTGCATATTTGGCGTGCCGGGGATGTCTGGTGAAATGGGAAGGATTTCCCAACGTGGTTTGTCTCCTCTCGATGGCTGAAATCAAGGCGTCACTTGCTGATAGGTCTGGTGACGCTGATCTCGACCACGCTAAGGAGATCCTGGCCCAGTTAAGCCGGGACAACGTTGAGTCTCGGTTCTTCTTTGCAAATCTTGGAACCCGATGGGCTCAGATAATATGCGATTGGCTTGAGCAAGCAGGCAAGCCACGGGTGCTTACAGGCCAGGGAAGCGGGCTGGGGTAACAGAGTGGCTACATGTATGGTGAGATGGCCGGGAGGATAAACAATGGACGGTCCGATTGGTTGCAAGAGCGTCTTGGTTTTGCCAGGTCTGTGGAGAGGATGCTCGATTCAAGACAAGGAACGCCTACCTTAGCGATACAAGGTACCCTACTCCTCTTCCTTCCAACCCCATCTTAGGAGGCAAGCTCCGGATTTCCCTCTCCCAAATGGAGCCTCCGGACGATCTTGCCCTAGCCTTCAACAAAATTTCCCTCTCTCCGGAGCCTCCGGAGGAACTTGTCCTGGCCTTCAACAGGTTCGTTTCGACGTTTAAACACCTTGGTGGTGAAAGAAGCGAGGATTACCTGAACACCTTTTTGTAAGTGACTTCCTCTCCTAATAAGGTAACTCTTATACTTACAAATACAAATAGCAGCCAACCCTCGCCACAAGTCCCCACGAACCTCCCCAAACATCTCCCAGCACGGCCTGCCCAACCCAGATTTTAATCTTCCTTCTACCTCAACTGCCGAGAGAGACCGTCGGAAAGGCGTCTTCGCAGGGCACGTCGCGCTACGAACCCCAATCCTGGCTGAATATCGTGTTACGTACTGGTGTCCTTGCAGTTGCCCAGCAGGGCGGTTTGAATCATGCATTGAGAAATCGTCGAGGTTGCCCAAACGGGCAATATGAATGCCTAGTTGGGAGGTTCTTTCACTAAGTACAGGAGGATATCCCACCGTGGAAATGAAGAGAGCTATCGAGTAGAGAACCAAAAAAATAGCAACAAGTTGAAGCACTAACTACAAACAACCAAGTAAACTCCATGTAGGGGAATTGCACCCCCTCGCCTCTCCGTGACCCTCCATGACGTTTCTCTACTCTGCTCTGATCCGTGGCCTTCTTGGTTCCAGAATCACGACTTTTCTTCTCTCCCGGAGCCTGCATCTTTGCCTTCTGGTCTTTCCAAACCCTTACTAGGTCTCTGGACACATGGGACGCAGGCTCGAGCGTCGGTTCCCAATCGACCAAATAGTACCTCACTCCGCCCATGACTTCCTCTCCGATGATTTTCTTGACTTTCCATTGGTAAATTAGGACAGGAAGGTCGCAGTCGGCTTGCCTCCCAGGTACGTGCGGCAGGGGAAGATTAGATTGGCCTGCAACACCACCAAAAAGCGCCGAAAAAGCAGGAGGGCACTTTGGCTGCCCTGTTTTCTTCGGATACATGGTTTATCCGCTGCCGAATGCCACTGTTGGGCAATGGCACGAACACCAAAACAGACTGGTGCCACGAGGAGTTTCCAGGGGTCTTGGCCTCAATGTACCTCAACTCACCAACTCAACCCGGCCGTGAAGTTGGGTTGAGTTGGGCCTTTTTTTGCATAAGTTGGGTTGAGTTGAGTTGAATTGAGTTGATGCCCACCTTGCCCGGAAGTACCTTGCTCATATATATACAGTGGCCGTGTTGCAGCGATCCCGTCAATCAACTGCATCTAAGCTGAGATGGACCCTCGATTGATCCAAATTCGGAGATTCCTCTACCCTGGCTGGTGTAGGAGAATGGGTCCCGGTATGCCATGTTTGGGGAAGCAAGGGACCGACTGGTGCACCGAATCCTGCTGCGGTTGATGCTACGGATGTGCTTGACGACATCCTGTCTGTCAGGGAGCCAGCCAACACAAGTTCGTGCGGTCCTCGTCGGACCGTTGTCACCTGACAACTACAACAACTTTTTTCCGACGATCCATTCATTTGACCCGTCGCAAATCGGATTGATCCGCTCCGCGAAACCCCGCAATATCGATAGGCCTCTCACTCTTTCTTGAGGGCATTTTCGTCGGGCGCAAAGTAGGAAAAGCCCAACCAAGCGACAGTCTGAATACGTCTCTGACACAAAGCTTTTACTATCACGCTAAAGATGCCGCAAGATGCCAAAAATAAAGGCGAGGAGGAGGTTTTGGACATGGCCGCTCAATCGGTAAGGTTGTGTTGTCTGCTTGGTTTATGTTCTGAAACTTATCGGTGACAGTGCGGCGTGTCAAAGGATGATCCCGCATTTCGCACCACAAGGAGCACAGACACAAAGGCTATCTACTTGGATATGCCAGAATACGAAATACGTGTGGCCTCTGGGAATTTCTTGACTATCCAAATGGGGGTCTGGCTGTACAAGGCCGAAGAGCTTCCCGGTGACTTGCTGAGTACGAGAAAAAGGGAAGGATGATCCGGGCGGCTCACCGTCAGTTGCCTGCTCCCAGGCGAGCCGCAGACGCAACTTCGCACCGCAGCGGCACGGAACAAGCAGCTGTTCTTCGGATGGGTGAGCAGGATCGAATCGGGTCGGCTGGGCCGTGACCGCGGTGTTGCGTACGCCAGGCCGAACAACCATCGGTGCCGAGCTGCTTGCTGGTTGGCGGACTTCTGAGATGCCATCGCACGCGATGCCCGGCGGTCTCTGTTGTCGTACGACCTCGGCGAGCTTCGGATCAGCTGGCCAATGCGACCATGTTGCTATTTTCCCGACCCCTTCCACAAGCTCCCTAACAGTCCCGATTGAATGCTTGGAGATGTCGTCTGCTGTACAGAGAACTGCCAGGATACCGAGCGCTCTGTCATCCAAACGTTGCAAGCAGGCCAGTTTTTCCAACTCTTATTTTTTCCTCCTCCCTCCATCTTCGTTTTTACAAATTTGCTTCAGAAACCCGGACGTGCTTGCGATATCCTGTTTCTGGATTGGCTTGTCATTGTCAGGTGCCTATTTGCCTGCGAGCTTCCGAGCGGCAATAGAATGGTTCACCCGAGTCAGTAGTTTGATGAATTCCTCCTTTTTCGTCTTGGGCGATTGGGCGAGAGCGCTGGCGAGAGCGCTGTCCCACAAACAATCCAAAAGCGTGTCAACGGCAGTAAGAAACTGTTCCATGGCTGGTCTCACGGCACGGGAGAGAGTGACGAGCGATGAGAACGGGTAAAGCTCGTAACGACGAGACGGGGCGGGATGGGCGACTAGTTGGGCCGAGATGTGTGATTCCGCGGATGGGGGCACGTAACGGGCCGGCGATACGGGGGCTTCGATCAGTGAATTTGAACCTGGTGAAGAGCCCGGGTGACGAGACGGGCAACAAGAGGGGATTCAACTTGGAACCCGGCGGGCATTCCGAGGTCAAAGACGTGCTGCTTATGCCGCGATGCGACGACGGGACTCTCAAAGACGATTCGCCGCTACTACTCTGGGCCAGCCTTCTCGCCCGAGCGGCTAACAACAGTGGCCGCCCTATCAATCTCGCCTCTCGGTATCAACAGATGCTTGTGGAAGCGGGCTTTACAGATGTCCATGTTGTTGAAGGGAGATGGCCGACAAACCGTTGGGCAAAGGACCGCAAACCGCGGTTGCTTGGGCTCTGGTCCGAATTGACCCTTGGAAGAGAGCTCGAAACCATCTCTATGGCTCTGCTTACGCACGGCCTGCATTGGGAACCCGAAGCAGTCTTGGTGCTGTGTGCCTTCGTCCGCCAAGAATTCCTGAACCCCGAGGTGCACACGTACTTTCCTGTCTTCACAGCTTTCGGGATGAAGCCTTTAGGGTCTCAATGAGGGACGAACAGCGCTGCTCGCGACATGGATTTTGTACTATAAGAAGTGTAATATGTAATTATGTACGAGCTGTCTCGCTCTCTTGAAATAGAGGCTTTCTGTTTTCTCATCTGACGAGCTTCAACGGGATCGAGACCAGCTTGAACCTGAGTACAATGGTGTATCTTGCAAATCAAAAATTGGCTGAAGAACAGATAGGGACTCCGTCGCACTCTACCGGTATTTTATGAGAGAAGATGAAGCTACAATTGGTCTGGTACAAGCACGCCCACTCACTTCCCGTTTGAAGGTTTGTGGGACCGACATGTTGAGAAAGCTAATATACAGTAACTAATGACTCGCTGACCCTTTCGCGGTCCCAACTGCCTGCGCTGTGGGGAACGCAACCTGGCTCACTCCGCCGGCTCGGACCCGGCCCCGGACCCGTCTGGACCAACGCCGCATTTCCGGTGCAGCGAGCTGGCTACCAACAAGCTCTCGTTCACGAGGGCAACGGTAGAGTCGGCGCCAGCGCAAGCGAGATTGATGTCGCCCTGAATCTCGGGGTATGAACTGAGGTGCAAATTATTTTGGCGGCGCCCGCGTCTCCACCTGACCCTGCACTTCCACAACGCGCCACTGAAATAGACCAACTCCTCTGGCACACACGTGAAGTAAACAAGCTGCGTCATTAGCGTAAATCAGCAGATACATCATCGAAGACTTACGGCAAGGAAATCCTTGTAATCATCCACCAGTAGTGCGGCCCAACCACCCAGTGATAATATAGAAAGAGTCAGAATGCAGCTGAACAACAGAATTGCCGCCCGCAATCCCCGTTGCTGTGCGTGGTCCTGAGCTGCCGCACCTCCTCGCGCCATCTCAGCCCTCTGCCGTGTGAGACGATAGAGCGTAGCTATACATTCCCAAACTGACCAGACATGAACGAGCGTGACGACCGACAATGGAAGATACTTGCCAGCACGGTCAGGCATCCAAAAATCGCCGGCCGCTTTTGGCTCCCTGCCGCGCTCGGCCAGGAAGACGCTCACAATCAGCAGTCCAAGCACCAAACCACTGCAAGCAGCAGCGTGCCAGAGCTTTCTGCGCCCTGGTTCCCATTTCTTAACCAAGTGCAATCGCTGGAACAGAGTTTGGTGGATTCCGAGAGCAACGGCGAAGTCCCAACGACCATATCCGGCGAGGGAGATGCAGGTGATGACCACCAAGATTTGGCTGGACCAGAGGAAATCGAAAGATTTAGCATGGGATAGGAAGATGGGTCGGTCCTCCACGCTGGGACGGTCGCTGGCGGCGTCGATATTGCCATCGGTGGGCCTAATCACGGCAACAATGCCGCCACTGGGATCGACTCGGTATCTCGTAAGAATCTCACAAACAACGCTGATCAGAGCCAGCACCGAAGAAGAGGTAACTGCTGTCTTGACGGCCACAGACGGCGGCCCAAGCTCGGCTTGTTCCTGCATAGGAGACAAAGAGGTAACAACAAGGCAAACAAGGCAAACGAGGCAACGTCGAGGGACAAAGAGAAGGACGAGGCAATCGACGTGGCTGTGGGGAGATGCAGGTTTTCTCAGGGGTATAGTGCAGAGCTCTTGCTGAAGTAAACTTGGGGCGCGCCGTGTGCAAGGGACCCGCGGTTATATATCACCAAGCCAGATCATGGCGCTTGGCCTTGGAGTGAAATGCACTTGTCACGTTCATTGCGCTGTCGCGAGCAGCGCGAGATGATTCTTCAAGTTAACCCAATAGGGGTGTGTCGAAGGTAAGGAGCATCCGAATTAGTTGATCTCGACACGAAAGAACTCTTGGGTCTCGACAAGACAGTTATCCTGGATCGGGGACAGCAGCCAGCTGCATGTGCAATGCCTGATCAATGTTAACCAGACACCAGTTGTTAAGGTGACTGTGGCTTCCTCAAAACCTGCCGCATGCAGGAATGTAGTGCAACCTAGTGGGTCCCCGGCGTGTTTATACATGTACGGATCCACATATTAGGTGACGAGACGAGTTGGAGAGACAGGTTAGCGAGAACAAGGAGAGAAGGGTTACGAGGCGGGGTGGCGAGACGGGGTGACGAGTAAAGTTGACGAGACAGAGCGACGGGACGGGGTGATGAGGCTGGAATCCACAATCCACTCGTCGCTCCGCATTCTCCGTAGGAGGGTGATTTGTTTATGGTGTGGGTGTCTATAAAAGTACGCTAATGCACCTGCAAGAGCCCCCGGGATTCCCAGAATGAATGCTTGGCGTGATTTACCTGGATGCACCCCACGTTCCTGTCCTTCCAATAATAACATGCACAAACCATGACCAAGGAATCCAGACCCCGTTACATCTGTGGTCTGGAATAGAGGCCATGGTGCTCATTCTTCAAGGAAATATTTTACACAGCCCTAGGCATATTTCTGCCTACCTACCAAGCCCCTCTTTACCAAATCTGAAAGTGTTAATTGCCAGGAATTGACCGCGAGCGTAGGTATGCTGATATCTACGCATTTGGCGGTGGCTGGCCAACGCGTCTGGGTTTGCCTTCGTCCCAAGGACAGCGTTTTGAAGACAATCCATTGGCTCTGTGAGCTGTGACCTACGCACAATGCTCTGATGGTCTGTCTGCCTTGTCGGCCGCTGAAACCTGGCCTGGCAGTTGGCGCTGTTGGATGTACAGTCAGACCCTGGTACCTACTTCGCTCTTCGGTCGTGAGGAAAAAAGATGGCGAGAAAGCTTGACAGGGATCTTTGACAGCTCAAATGCTCTTGACTATTCAGGAAGGCATGATCCTTGCACCGGAGGGGTCGCCTTTATTTTTCTTTATCGTTCTCCCCCATCCTAAGGTTCTTTTCCGCTCTCCTCTGATAACTCCTCTAATTCATTTTTCACTCCCGGACCCGGATTCACGGCTCACGAAAGTTACCCTCGACCATCTCGGCTTTCCACCTCGCATCAACCCGGTCAACAACGGGCCGGTCCGAGCCCCATTTCTTCAACCATGGCCGAATCGAGCCACGCAAAGATGCGGATTGAGATCCTTATCCGCGGTTGGCAGGCCCGCAACGACGTGGCTGAGAACCCAGCCAATCAACCAAGCTCGCTATGGGAGATGTTGGAGCAATGGCCGGGTTCGGATTGTATGCACGCTATGCCGGATTGAATGGCACGCCAACCGTGCCATTCATCCAAAACCACCAGTCGTCTGGAAGTACCAAGGACAGATCCCTGGACCCCAAGTTTCAAAGCTGGGGTCCAGGGATCATGGCTTAACCCTAACCAGGCCGAAGCAGGCACCCGGGGCACCCTGCTCCTGTCGGCCCTCTTGGATCTGCGCGTTCCAAGATGCAATGAAGCTGATGAGCAGGAGATCAACCCGCGCCGCGGGGACTGAGTATGGATGTCTGGTAGACCCTGCTGGACGCTTAAACTGCACATAGCGGATCGCCGGGCATGGCGTGGACAAGAAGTTCCTTTGCACGGTATGCAATACCGCTTGTGCGCGTGGGAGCAATCTAACGCGCCAGTACATGAAATGTAAGTCCCCATTCTCCCTTTTCCCTCACCTTACCTGCACGTGGTCTAACGATTCGTTGTAGACACCGGCGAGCGGTCGTACAGTTGCGAATGCGGTGAGGCCTTCGCGCGGCCCGACATACTCAAGCGTCACTCCAAAAAGCATTGTTCTGCTCAGCACAAGGCCATAGGTGCCGATGGCAATAAGAATCCTATGGGCTGTTTGGGAGAGAGAGGGAAAGTCACAGCGGCAGATATCGCACTAAAGCGGGCTGGCCACACAACGCCTCAGAACGGGAACAGGATGCCTTCGCTTCGGAGAGCCAGTCTCGCCCGGTTGGATGCACATGGCCTAATGTGAATAATACAGAGAATAGGACGGCATCAAGCATTGTAAATATCAGAGTACATGCCCATGTAAATGGCGCCTCACCTCCGGGAGAGAATTTGCACTCAAAGTATGCCCACATGTGAAACTGGCTATAAGAGGGCCTACCTCCCTTCTTCTGCTTGGTAATTGCCGCGTTTCTTCTCACTCTCTGCAGCACCCTCGAGACAATCATTGCCATCGAGGACCTGGGTTGCTTCGCTTGCGGCCGGCGATAGCACGCTTCACACCCATCAGCCGGCTCATGGGGCGGGGTGTGGCGCTTCCAACCCTGGTTGCGATCCGTCTCGGCAGGGCTCAAGAGGGAAGGAACTTGAGTGGTAATTTAGATAGACCGGCCGGTCTCTCCAAAGGACGGCCTAGGCCGGCCATGACGCGATTGGACTAAGGTACAACACACTATTTGCCCTCATCAACCAAGGCACATACAGGAAGGAGAGGTGCTGCTCTCTGGACACCGCTTCCAATGCCATCCTGGACAGTTTCTTAACAGTTACCTTGTCAAGAGTCAAGGGTTCTAAATCATGAATGTCTTTTTGTTCCGCAACTCTACCTTCTCCTCACCCCAGCTTAGTGCCTCGACCTCGGCTTCCTGAAGAGCACGACAGAACTTCCCAGTTAGTATGGGGTTAACGAGCCACTTCAGTTAGCAATCTTACAGTGGCGCTGAGAAATGCATCCGGACCGATTCGCGGTCTACGAGTTATGCAGGAGGCAGATTACAAGTGCTCCGTTTGGGTTTGGTAGGTTGGGGCCCGTTTCGGGGTCGCGATGCGCTGATCCTAGGCTTATGGTCGGCTTTAGCAACTACTGCAGGCAGCTGAGAGGACGTTGTAAGCAGTGAGTGCAAGAAGAAGGATGATAATAACGAGAGAGACATGAACTCATTATACCTAAGAGCCTCAAGTTCGTGTACCACTATACACTCTTATTCGCTTTACCACTCCAGCGTCTTTGCCTTGTCGCCTTCTTTGCTGGCAGTGCATACACCGTGACGGGTCAGATAATGACAGAAGTGGACACAAACTTCCTGGATACCAACCAGTTCCTTTCGCCCTGGTTCTTATTGCGCAAGGCATCGCCGGTGGTGTTGGCAGGAGGAAAAGGCATTGCACATCTTCGGCAACTCATGTCGGTCGCAGAGGCCGATTTTCGTGGTTCCAGGGACAGCACGCTAGGGAGACGTACCTTTGCGAAACTTCAGGTACACGTCGCTACTGCTCGCAATCCCAAGACAAGCCTCCCAGAGCTCTTGGGTGTTACGCCAACGTAGCGGCTCGATGAACTTCGGGGCCTTCGAACAAAACGCCTGAGGAGTCGATGCAGCATAGTTGGAGATATCGTTTGACCGAAGGAGGACCCCGACAGCAGGGAGTATTGCATGGTCCAACTCTCTGAAGTAACAAGGTGGCGTTCACGAAGGACGAGAGTTTGAAGTCGGGTTTTCTTGGATCGGAACTGTGAATGGGGGAGGCCTTGACAAGGATTTGTGACTGTGGGCTTGCAAAGAAACTAGGCTTTTGAAGGTAGATTTTGAGCATTATTAGTGGGGGTGGGCCTCGTTATAAACAAGGGGATTGAAGGTGAGGCCCGCAGTGAACAATGCCAAGGCGCCGATCAGCTGGACTCCTCGAAATCGTGCACTGTGTAGACATCGGGCGGGGCAGGCTGATGCGCCACAGGTACCCGCAGAGGAATAAGCGAAGCCGTATCACCACGACCATATCAGGTGCTCCCCAACGTGGGTACAGCATTGACATCGGCACCGTGGGAAGCGGGACCATTGCTGGTCCAGATGCTTATGTATGTATGAGGCTCAGCCCTGCCTGGCAAGGTAAGATGACGAGCTTGGCACATAGCCCAGTTCTTTGCCTGTCCCAGAGTCACAAATCCCTGTTTGGGCTTTCACAAGTTCCCTGCTGGCGGGGTGTGAATCGATTAACCTGGGAAAGCTAACTGTATAGGAGTGTAGCCAGATATGCAGGGGTCGCCATGTACTATGTATACGCAAGCGAGATTTTCGCAGCACTTGGCGGCTGTAATGAGCCCCGGCCCGCCTGGTGAGATCCGCGAGACCAGGGTATGGAATACGTTATTGGCTAGCTAAGCGATCCGCCAATCAAGCTTGGACGGATCCATGTTGAGGGGAGCGGATCCGCGGGTCTTAACTGCTGGAGATATTAGCTCGGCAACCTTCTCCTCTTGGTGCATCCGCACTAATAACGAACAGTTCCACACATGTAATGGGATATCTGTACCTGCATTAGTGCTTTAGGGGTACCGTTCCCAACCGAACCAACGTCGTCATTTCCGGGGCATCAAAGCGACACCCTATCCCACCCACCCGGAACCCCACGGGGACCTCGGCTTTGGTAGACATATTTGCTTTTTCGATCCTCGCCCCGATGCCGTTGGATCACTCAAGCTGAAATACTGCATGCCAACCCCGAATATTTCAGCCCATTTTTGCCGGCACATATGCCGTGGGTCGCAACAGCGATTCGTGTTTATCATAAGCTCCCATCCCGAACCGGCTCGGTAATCATTCACCCAAGCATCCCTCACAGCTAGCGGTCTCAATAGCTCCGTCACAGCTCGATTCCTCTTGTCTGCCAGTGCTCTTGTGGCCCCTGACCCCCGGCGGCTAGCTCTACGATGGAGGCTTGTGTTGTGCCTTACGACTGTACGATTCCGAGCCCACACGGCCAGATATCCCAGCACTTCCGTCCAGCGAGTTCAGCCCTGGCGCCTTCGTATGTCGGAGCATGGCAAAAGCTGTCGGCTCCGGGTCCGGCGCTGGAGCTCGATACGGCGGAGTGTCAATATGCTCTCCAGCCCTTACCGTCCATGACGTGTTCAGGACAGACTTCGGTCTGCTTTCCCCTTCAAACATCACATTGGCTATCAGAATGGGAATGCGCTTCACCTTTGCAAACTCCGTGCCAGGCGCCCATCTTTCGCGGCGCACCTGGGAAGCCTCCCGGGCGTCTGCAGCCGCGAGTTAAGAGAAGCCGCAATTCATCCGTCAAGAGCGAGGCCAGTTCGACTCTTTCAGACTCTCTCGAAACCGCCACCCTCACCGTGAGGGTGCAAACAACCCCTATTCACCAGTTCAGTACGCCCGTCGACAAAGTCATGCGGGTAATCAATGCCAAGAGTGCACTCCTCGCCCCCTCGAATGAGGCAGAGCTTGTGCAGATGGACCGAAAGAAGGAGGCGGCAAGAGACACCCAGGTATGCCGGACAACGGTGCTTTAAAGCGATGACGGTCTTTGGCTCTAACCTTGAAAGACACAGCAAGATGGTGGAAAAGCAAACCAGAAGCGTTTTCGCTGCGACGTTCCCGGATGTCCCAAGAGCTTTGCCGGGAGGGCCAACCTCAACATCCACCGACGATTCCACACTGGCGAAAGCCCTCATGTAAGTGTGCTCTATCTCGGCATCAGGTTTTTACTGACAGTACCTTAGGTCTGCCCACACTGCCAGCAAGGGTTCACCCAGAAAGTCAACCTCCAAGTACGATTCTAGCCCAAAATACTAGGAAAAAGGCGATGAGGTCTCACATGTTCTAGACACATATCAATCGTCACACTGGAGAAAGGCCCCATAAATGCCCTGAGTGCCCCCGCCGCTTCCCTCAGAGATCAAACCTCCGCACACACGAGAGGACACATTTAAAAAAGGAGTTGAGAGCCGTCTGGATTTGTAGGTTTGGAAACTGCTCGAAATCATTCACCCAGAAGGGCAACCTAAAGGTATGTTTTCCCTCCCCGCTGCTTGCCCGGCCACTGAACTTAGCTTAAATCTAGGCACATCAAAACATGGACCACGTTGCGGAGATTGAGGCCTTCAATTCCAAGCTCGCTGGCGCTAAGGACAAGAGCATGTTATCCGAGGAGGACAAGGAGATGGCCAAGTACCTCGACGACTTGTATAACCTCGCGAACAAGGGTATCAAAGGCCGCGGCAAGGGCCGCAAGGTCATGCGTGTCCCGATTACATCTCCAGCAACAAGTCCAATCAACACAGCCCATGCATTCTCCAACTGGCACATTGCACAGCAGCAGCAGCCCACTCAGCAAGGGCTGAGCAACCCGGTAGCCCACAGCTTAAGTGGGCCGCCCATGCTCTTTGGCCCCCTCAGCAACACCCGGGAGCCATCTAGCCACGGTGGCTACGGCATGGACTCCGACCGGCTTAGCGACGCCAATAGGGTACACGGCTCGACGCTGGTCATTCACGCCTATGAGGATGAGCATGGCCAGGAGTTGGCTTTTGGTGTGAGGATGATTTACTGATGGGAGCTGTTTTCTTTCTCTTCCTTTCTGATCTGATGTTATGCGATTTGGGTTGGCTGTCTGGGCACGTTTTGTCTTGCTTACTGCCTGCATTTCAGGAGAACCCGCGCACTTGGCCCCCCCCCCCCTCCCTTCCCGAATTTTATGTCTTACTTTTTTTGTTCTTGTTTTATTTAGTTAACGTTAAGTTGTTTTATTTATTTTTATATGCATAAGTCCAAACTAATTTCTTGTTTCACATCACATTCTACCTTAGGCAAGGAGGTGGGGAGCAACATCTAATTGTGAGCAAT
Source organism: Parathielavia appendiculata (assembly GCF_033297405.1). Taxonomy (NCBI): domain Eukaryota; kingdom Fungi; phylum Ascomycota; class Sordariomycetes; order Sordariales; family Chaetomiaceae; genus Parathielavia; species Parathielavia appendiculata. The sequence continues at coordinate 52,722 of NW_026944267.1, forward strand.
ACGAGAAGGTAGTCCCCTCTGTTCTGTTCTGCCTGTCCGCGTCCCTGATTCTGAAGTTATCAGCATCCACCCCTACGCCGAGGATGCTAATGGGGATGACGGTGTCGCTTCTCAAAACGACAACGCTGACCGGGAAATCGGCGCTGCAGTGGGCAACAGTACTCCGGCAAGTTGTCGAGCAGTAACACCCTGTCGTACCGCATGTTAAGCTAACACGAGGCGGGCCAGGTAAAATGCAACCACGACAGTCGGGTTGATATGCTTCTCTCCCCGACTACGAGAGCACGGGTCACCGCCCACTCGCCGCCATCATCTTGCAGGGATCGCCAACGCAGCGTCACATATCCTTTCGAGTCACCCAAGCCCGAGAGCTTGCCGAACGCGGTACGTATCCTTATCATTTCCCCACACTCACCATTCTTGAGACTTGAAATTGTTCCCTGACCGACGGCCCCTTTCCCTAGAGCGACACAGGACAAACCCCAAGGCCCCGGCGGAACTCGAGTCCATCTCTAAGCGTTTGGCTGCCGACTTTTTCACACATGTCAGCGGAGCAACAAGAGAAATGACCGACCTCTATGATGCTATCTCGATTGCAACAGACAAGCTGAGAAGCACTGCGGCGACTTGATTAGTGAGAAGGCTATAGCTGAGAGGCTCCTAAAAGATCTCGTGGACGACGTCAGGGAATACTTTGAACAGTTCTCGAAGCCAACCCAAGTGTTGCTCCTGAACAGACATCAAGAGCAGCCTGGCCCAGCATGATGACGACGTGTGACCGAAGGCCGGTTTGAGGCCGAGTAGCGCTCGCGGAGATGTGGCGACTTCGTAGAGAAGGGCTGATTGGAGGAACAATGTTCTACAGGTCCCGTCGATGACCAAGGAAAGGATGGAGAGGGTAGTGTGGCTCGGGTGCCGCATTGCCAAGAAGGAAGGCAAGTGGCTCCGCTTCGACAAGGAGAACAGGCGGTTCGGGGTTAACTCGGAGTATGAGGTGGAACCGGACTTGGAGATGCCGGAGAGCGTCGATTATGGTGAGCTTCCCGATGCGGCAGCTAAAGGCTTGAGTGAGCAACATCGCAATCCGGGGTACAGTTAAACGGCATTCGCCTCCTAAGTTCCTTTTGGCTGAGGCTGGATGTCTCGCTGCACGCAGTCTTCATGTTTGTGTGAGTGTCAAAAAACAAGGGCAAGGCACCCCGTGGCCCCAGCGAACCCAAGCACCGGCCGCCGCCCGAGGATTTTGCCCTACGCGGTCTGCCCTGGGCCTCGCGGTATTTCCCAACGGGTGGTTTGTTACTAGGGAGCGGATTGACGACTTCGAGGTGCCCTTATAATGGAGGACGAAGCGGGTGCTCTGGCTTGGGTTCTGTATTGCAACGAGGAGAAATGGCAAGTGGCTGCACCCTAACAAACGGATTCGACGATTTGGCGTCAGTCGTAGCTCGGAGGCAAATAAAGCATGTTCTCACTCACAATGGGAGACCGTTAAGTCACAAGGTGACTGGTTTGCTTCTGTTAACTACTCAATCTCGTGTCATGAAATGACTTGCAGCTCTAAGTGGACTGAACTAACGAACCCCACGCGTTCGGCTCAGCGGCCAGTACAGGGCTTCCATAAATGGCTACTGCCGGCGAAGGCGTCCAGCGTACCCTTTCCGTACCCTGTCCATTCTTTTGTAAGAATGGGTATTGATGTGACGTGGACGGCGCATCTGAGGACCAACGAGCTCGACGACGTGGCGGAGCTATATCGCGAGCTTCATCATGAGAACCTCGCCTGCCCGTGCTATTGCCGTTGGATGTACTGTCTGGCTTCTTCGATCTGGCGTCCATAAGATCTCAGGGGAAGTAAACAAATTCGGTTACCCTGGAAACCATATGAGCCGTGCACGGATGCTAATTCTGATTCCTCCGTCCGGACCCACAAGGACCACCACGGTATCCAATCAGGCCTCAACGACCGCGGACGTCGGCTGTTCTTGATTATCACAGTACACCAAGCTGTGCCCCCCTCGGCCTTGCGCTCCCTTACCTCCTTTCCTCTTCCACGTCCACTACGCTGCCACTCATCTCGCCACGCTGCATGCTCCATCTCTTGTTCTCCCCCTCTCTCAGATTTCTCGAACCGCAGACGCTCTCACCCGGTCAGCTCACCCACCAAGCCCTACGTCCTTGCGGCGTAGCCGTGCTGAGACCTTCCAAATTCGCGTTCTTTGTCGGCTACAGCTTTTACTGATGACCGCCCGTCTTTTAAGACTCGTCAACGTGGGAGCTCTCACGATTTTGCCGTGCTCTCGCCCTATACGCAGCAACACCTTATATCGCAGGGTTTTACGTAGTGTGTAAGGCAACGCCATGTTTGCCTAGCGGATTCCAGGCGCAATTGCGAGACCACGTCCCCGCTCTGACCATCTGCATCAATGCGGCAGATCTTGACCGCGTCGATATATAGAGGCGCGGGAGAAGGCTACCTCTTCTCCCCTCTGTGTGTCGTATTCGGAATATTAACGTCGTTAGCCGCGATCGGGCTGGATACGGGCGCAGCTGCGGCAAGGGACACAGGCCGCTGGTCGCAAGAAAGACAGCTTGTGCCTCGGATAAGATCGGATCACACGCCGCTACTCCGGCGGCCGCAGACAGGTTTAGGTGGGCGGGGGCTGGCGTCGACGACCATAAGCGCTCGGCTTAGCTAGGTGATCCGATTGGCAAGGGTCCCCAGGGCAGCTCGCAACGGAACTGGAGAGGGGCCGAGGCGGACTCGACATGACGTGACCTCTCCGGCGTTGCGGGCGGTTCACGAGGGCTGAGCCGCTACGGCGATGAGGCCTTGGTCAGAGGAGAGCCCTCGAGGGAAGGTCGCGGCGCGGGCCCAACTGGGGAGGGGAGGAGGCGGACTCGACGTGACGTGGCCTCGGCCGTTCTGCGGGCGGCTCGCGAGGGCTGAGCCGCCACGGCGATGAGGCCTTGGTCAGGGGTGATTCAACCAGGAGAGCCCTCGAGGGAAGGTCGCGGCGCGGGCCCAACTGGGGAGGGGAGGAGGCGGACTCGACGTGACGTGGCCTCGGCCGTTCTGCGGGCGGCTCGCGAGGGCTGAGCCGCCACGGCGATGAGGCCTTGGTCAGGGGTGATTCAACCAGGAGAGCCCTCGAGGGAAGGTCGCGGCGCGGGCCCAACTGGGGAGGGGAGGAGGCGGACTCGACGTGACGGGGGCCAAACACGTGGCCTCTGCCCTTCTGCGGGCGGCTCGCGGGGGCTGAGCCGACACGACGATTAGGGATTGGTAGAGGCAATCCAACCAGGAAGCAATCAGAGGAACGAACCATTGGTACTCAAGCCGCGCTCGATTGACTCAAGGATCGATCAGCTTGGGAGTGACTGGAAGATCAGCACGGATCGGCGCCTGGACGATTCCAAATAAGTCACATAGCCCGTTTTCTCTACATTTAGGCTCCAGGGCTTGACGGATCCGAGTGACATACAAGAGCCGGCGAACAGAGGTTGCTCAAGGGTAGGTTGAGGAAACCACTTTCGGCTCAAAAAGAGAAAGGACCGCAACTCGAGAAATTGTCAAATTCCTCCCCTCACATGGAAAGCGCTAGAACTTACGTTTGAGGAGATGGCGCTTCTAGTGCTTTGCATTCCCGTAAGTCTCGCTGCAGTGGCAATGCGATGTCACAGGCCGGTTGAGAAGTCACATCACCTGGAACCGCCATATGTCTAGGTTCTTTAGCCATCTAGCTTTGTAGGGCAATCTCCCATCAGTATCGTATGCATCGGATGACTCATGCTATAGTAGAGGTTGATCATGGTCGATTTGTAGGCTTCTCACTCCTTGAGTCCTCAACGCTTTTTCTGGGCGTCAAGCGGCGAGAGCTGCCCTCTATGGACCTAATGGTGGTATGGTTCCGCCGGTTTGCATGCGGGCTTCGCTTAGGGCGAGGCTCCCTTCTCTCGGGTGCGGCGTCATCCATCAAGATCCGCAATGAGATGCACAATGGATGTGTTGTAATAAGTGGGCTTGGGCACTCCAGAACATGAACAACGGCAGGGACGTCGTTTTCAAGAGGATAGTGAAGACCCTCCAAACCTCTTGACCGGAGTGGCCCCCGACCGGGGAGGCTGCTCCTGTCTTCGGTGCCAGAGCGGAGTCGGCCCCCAGGTCACAAATCCTCGCGTCCGGTTGGTGTTGGGCCTGTTGTATACCGAGCCGTGAATTCCTTATCGGTGACGGTAGGAGCCTCGCGCTTGACTTTTGTGTGAGTTTCTTCTTGCTGTTTGGTCTGGCTGTCCTTGCGCTGAAATCGATTGTCAGTCTGCTGTTGACCTTCACCCGAGAGAGACACAGACGTTTGGTCCCGACAGAACGGTACCGGAGGTGATTGGCTGGCTAAGCGCTGCAACAGCCCCACCGAGCGCAAGAGGCGCCTGCCTGTGGGGCTCCTGCAAGACCTTTTGGCAAGGGTGATCGACATGGTCCTTCTCAATATTCCTCAAATTTCGAGCCAGTTCTGTGGTTCTCCAGCCACTCAGCCGCCGTTAGCCTGCTCAAACAAGTCGCTTATGCTAATAGTCCGCTTTTTCAATGTCAGGGGAGACTTGACGGGGACGACCCGTTGGCTTAGCGGCTTATTGCGCCTGCTTCTTGCAAAACATGACCCCTATTGGTTAGATGAGAATGGTTACACCTACGGTCACTTTGATTGTCAACAGGCGGTTGCGGAGCACCGCATCAAGTGCTCCTAATGGACGTTGTTGTTGTTGTTCCCATTCTCGCGGGACTGGGTTGCGCCCTCTCCCATATATGCCTTCGTGAGACGTCGTGGAGGGAAGACGAGAGGAGGAGGAAGAAAGAAAAGTAGACAGATGAGCAAGGTGGACGTAACGGCCGTCCTGCCGCCTCCGTCTCTGCCTCCCCCGGAAACAGGCCCAACCATGGAGATCACATCTCTTATTCAATTGACATGTCGTCGCCCTTAGCTCAAGTATTAGTACCCCGTCCTGCCTGCTCACTGTCTGCGAATCAGGCAATGAACTGGATGAGACACAAAGGAGGGCGTGAAGATCGAAATGCTTGGAGCCCCCGAAGTGTGATAAACAGCGATGTTCTGTCTTGAGATGTCGAACTGGAATATGAAAGAACTTTCCCTTCTAGTAGCTTCTTTCCCGTGCCTGCTTTGTCATGTACTCCTCACATTCAGCTCTCAGCAAAGAATACTGTGCAGCCATTCTCTCCATGGCCGCTTGCATCAAAGCTTCGTCTTCAGCAACACTCCGTCCAAGCCGGGAAAAGACGTCTTGCTGAACAGACGCGATGGATGCATATTCGCCGTGCCAGCACTGCATCATCGCGTCGCCGAAGACTGTATCTTCCGAAACCGACGGAAACTCATTCCTCATCAGCTTCTCAACCCTAGCTCGGGGATCGAGTTCGTCCCTCGGCGTGCCTGGGATTTGTGGGCAGCGGCCACTCGAAGATCTCGATGCTGATCGCCTTCATTGCTCTGTCCAAACGGCAGCGCTCACAGCTGGAGGAATGTCTGTAACACTCCTCCCATGAATCCCACACCTCCTCGCAGGCCGAGTAGGCGCGGCGAGCCTGGGCCAGGGCCTCATGCTCTGTCCTCTTGTCCTCGTACTGTTGCAGCTTTTTGGTTTTCATCTCTCCTGCCCAGGCCACAATCTCGTGCTTGAGCCTCTGATGCTGAGCTGAGGTTTTGAAAAAGCGAACTGCAAAGGACTGGTCATGACCGAACCCTCCAAAGGCTGTGAGATACTGCCCCGCGGCTTGTTTCCGCCGATGGGAGACATACGTCTCGAGAGCAACGAGACGCTCCATGTCCTTCTTCCGCTCAAGCAACAACGGATGCAACATGTCGAGCGGAAAGCCTGGGTCGTAGTCGAGCAGCAGGGGTATGGCGTTGCCCGCGATCTTGTCCATGGCAACCCAGAGCTCCATCAGGATCAGGTACATGGTGGACAGGGCGTCAGGGATGCCATTGTAAGTTTTGACGGCTCGCTTGCGATACACCTGATTAAGGGTTTGCAGCTTCTCCACGGCCAGCACGGCAAACTCAGACCCGCAAGCGTCGCCGAGAGGGAGACAAAACTGGGCAGCTTGAGCGTAGTATCTTTCTCGAGAGGTTGGCGAGCTTCTTCAGAGGAAGCACCTTGGAGTTATTGTCCCGCACCGTCTTCCAACGCCTCTCTATCACTTTCTTAGCCCGTTCCACCGCCACCCTCACCTCCTTCACCCAGCCTGTCTCCACGGCAGGATCCAATTTGACCACACGCCGAACGACCTTGGCCTGCATGACAAACAGCCTGTCATTGGGTACCGGGGAATCTTTCACCTTCGCAGCCATGTCCAAGAGACGGGCGAGGTGGAACGCCATCAGCGGTTTGTACTACGACGTCTCTCCACCTACGCCAGCAGCCGCCGCTCTGTCGAGAACAAGACGCAGCGCAACGCGGAGAAGCAACCATGTCGCGCAGCGATGAAACGGCAGGAGGGCGCTGCTCCAACCGACATGCTCGCGGCTGCGTTTGGTGACGCGGCTCAGGGGGGCGACGCTCTCACCGAGGCCAGAGAGCAGGTCGATCAGCATGCCGTTCATGAGCAGCGGCGAGACGGTATCTCGCTCCTCGGGCTGGAAGGTTTTTGCTTTTTTGACTTTGGGGCGGGCCACGGGAACGTTGCTGGCGGTGAGCGTCTGGATGAAGTTGGCGAGTTCGCTGAGGAAGTCGGGGTCTTGGAGCCGGGCGTAGGTGATGACAGCGGCGCGGTCGGGGAACTCGCGGAGGAGGGCGCCCAGGCAGGACATGACCTTGTCGTTTGGGGCGAGGAGCTCAAAGGCTTCGAAGAGAACGTCATCTTGTCGGGCAGTGACGAGTAGGCCGGCGTTCTGAGCGCGGAGGTGGAAAAGGGCGATGCCTGGGGGTTGGCCATGTTGATGAGTGATGTTTGATAGGGATGGAAGAGGGGAGATACACACCACCGTTCTTCAAGTCGGAAATCACATGGTGCATGCCACGAGTCTCGGTGCTCAGGAGCCGGTCGAGCATGTCAACCGCAGGCCGGACAGAGGGAGCGGAACTAGGCTCTGCCGACAGGAAGCATTCAACGGAATCGCGAAAGGCTCGAATGGTGGTATTCAGGTATCCAGCTTCTGAGTCGTCCTCTTGCGGCAGTTGAGGGGGGAGAAAGACATGGTTGATCATGAAGTCAAGCGCTTTTGAATCCGGCGAGTTTGCCATTTCCCAAGCACTGGTGATGGCCTGGATTGGCGGTTTGGTCCTTGAAAGAGAGTAGAGGAGGAGAGTAAGGAGGAGGAAGTAAAGAGAGGAAGAGAGGGGAGCGGGAGTGAAGAAGGAAGAGCAAACGGAAGGACTCCAAACGGAGAAGCTCACTTTGACAGTCAGCCTTGCAGCCTACGTTTGACGGCGCTTCCAGCGCTCAAAATGATCGGGTTGATTGGGTTGATAGTGACTGTTGGGTCTATTGGGCGGCCGGCCGGCCGGCCGGGTCGCGAGGCAACCTACCGAGGCCGCAGCGAGCTGGAGCGCACTAGGCTCCAGCTGCACGCCATATCGGGCGCTCATGGAGCCCCATCGAGTCGGCCAGCGTACGCGGACGTCGCACGACGTACCCCGCCGGTCAGCATTCCTACCCCGGCCTCGTCCACAGGTCGGGTGGAGCGCAGCATCGGAAATGGTGTGTGCCAGGGCCCGCAGGTGGGTGAAGCCGGACAGAGGGTCAAAAACAAGCACCGGGCAGCAGCCGAGTCAGAGCAGGCCGAAATCCACCCATCTGCCGACAAACACACCCAACGAATACAGAGACTTCTTTTTTCCCGTCGGCTGGATGCACGAGTTTGCCTGCGGTAGTCCAGCCCGGTCGGCGACCCCAAGCGACTGAATGGCCAGCGTTTACTCAACAACAACAACAGCAACAACAGTGTTGGTGACGGGGACGGAAATCTACCTTAGCTCCAGGACCACAACCTGTGGCGGTGAGCCCACCAAACATCGTGATCCAAGGATTCAATTCGAACTAAACACCCTCCGTTTGCGTGTCTACGTCGGTCATGAGCCTCATGCATCTTGTGCGGTTCGGTTTGGCACCTCTGGAGTATAAATACCAGCATTCTGCTTCGCTGCCTTCAACTTGCACGTTGAGTGTTGCCAGAGAGGGAGAGAATCAACACGGCGGCGTCCATACCACTGATTTTGCCACCCCTTCGAGCCAATTCTTCTTCAAGTCCAACCTCTGGTCACATATCCTCTGACTTATCCCCATCTCAAAATGGTCGCCATACAGAGCTCCCTGAGCAAGCTCTGCTCCCAAGATCAGCTCATGCTTCTGGACTCGATTGACCAGCTCCGTTTGCAAGGCATCAACAACTACATCTCCCTCCCGCAAATCATCGTCTGCGGTGACCAGTCGTCCGGCAAGAGTTCCGTCCTGGAGGCCATCTCGGGTGTTTCTTTCCCGGTCAAGAGCAACCTCTGCACTCGTTTCCCAACCGAACTCGTCTTGCGCAGGACCCCGCACATCAGCGCGGGCGTTGCCATTGTCCCCCATAAATCCCGCCCGGAAGCCGAGCATAAGGCTCTTCTCGCCTTCCGCGAGGAGTTGGACGATTTCGACAATCTCCCCCAGCTGGTCGAGAGAGCAAAGGCCGAGATGGGCATCACGGCGTACGGCAGAGCCTTTGCCAAGGACATCCTCCGTATCGAAGTGACCGGCCCGGACCAACCTCATCTCACCATCGTCGACCTTCCCGGGCTTATCCACTCCGAGACAAAAAACCAAACCACTTCGGACGTCGAGCTCGTCCAGGATGTCGTCCAATCTTACATGAGGGAGCCGCGCTGCATCATCCTTGCCGTGGTGTCGGCCAAAAACGACTTCGCCAATCAGATTGTCCTGAAACTGGCCCGGACGGCAGACCCGAGTGGCACCCGGACTCTGGGCGTCATCACAAAGCCCGACACCTTGATCCCAGGGGGCGGGAGTGAAGCCCTGTACGTCTCTCTTGCCAGGAACCAGGAGGTCGAGTTCCGGCACGGCTGGCACGTGCTGAAAAACATGGACTCCGAGAAAGGCTCTTGGAGCGTTGCGACCAGGGACGCCGAGGAGGCAAAGTTCTTCGGCTCTGGAGTCTGGAAGACCCTTCCGCTCTCCTCCCTCGGGATCTCTAAGCTTCGCGGCCGCCTCAGCAAGGTCCTCCTTGGGCAGATTGCTGCGGAGCTTCCTGGCTTGGTGCATGAGATTGATCAGAAATTCAAGTCCTGCCATGATCAACTCGAGAAGCTTGGGAAGCCACGAGCAAGCCCGCAGGAGCAGCGGCTCTACTTGTTCCACCTGAGCGGGTCCTTCCAGGCGCTTGTCAAAGCATCGGTGGGCGGCAACTACAACGACCCATTCTTCTTGGACGCCAAAACCGAATCAGGTTATCAGCAGCGCATTAGGGCAGTTGTTCAGAACCTCAACAAAGATTTTGCGTCCGAGATGTCCCTCCGAGGTCACTACCACCAGGTCGTTGATCCGGAATCCGAGGCGGTTTCTTCCGATTCCCATGACGTGGTCTATATCACTAGAGATGACTTCATCAGCCAAATCGAGCATCTGATGCGTAGGACGCGGGGGTGCGAGTTGCCTGGGACCTTCAATCCGATGATCGTTGCCGAGCTGTTTCTCGAGCAATGTCGCCCATGGGGGGCCATCGCCCGCCGCCATGTCGAGAATGTGTGGGACGCTGCCTCCCGTTTCGTCAAACTCGTTGTTGCACACACCGCGGACGAGTCGACGGCCAAGGCGCTGCAGTACGAGGTCTTCGAACCAGCAATGAGCGGAGTCCTGCAGGAGATGCGCGACAAAACCACAGAGCTGCTGATGCCTCATCAGCACGGCCATCCGATCACTTACAACCACTATTTCACCGAGACACTCCAGAAAGTCCGCCGCGAGAGAGGAAAAAACGAGCGGGAGAGGATTTTGTGTCGGTTCTTTGGTGTCGAGTCGCTCAAAACATGGTATTTGAAAGGCGATTTTGATCTCAGACGCCTCGCTGACTCGTTGGCGGAGAGTGGTGAGCTGGACATGGGACGCTTTGCCGCAAGCGAGGCTTTCGATTGTCTGAATGCCTACTACAAGGTATGTTTGTTATTCACTGGCGCTGTTTCGTTTCCTCTTTCTATATATGACATTTCTTCAAGCCGGCAAATTTCAACACGAATCATCTCCAGTGTCGCTGCTCCATGTGCCAATGGACTGTTTGAGTACGTTATCCGCTAATCTTAACGGTTCTACTAGGTTGCTCTGAAGCGATTCATCGATGACATGGCCGTCGAAGTGATCGAGGCCAAGCTGATGTCCGCGCTGGATCGCATCCTGCCCCCTGTCTCGATCTACCAAATGCTTGATGACCAGGTGGCTCGTATTGCCGGGGAATCAGAAGAAACCCGCACAAAGCGGGAGCAGCTCAACAAGCAGCTCGAGGTTCTCCGGAATGGCTTGGAAACGTGCAAGCGCTTTGCGGGATTCAGAATCAGTGGAGGTAAGAACTGTGAACCCATTATCGCTGCAAAATGGATATTCTAACGCCCTTCAGACTCGATCTTTGTTTCCGCAAACGGACCTGATAGTCTTGACTCCATCAGCAATATGGCGGATGCCAACCCGGACGCGAACTCGGACGCGAAGCCTGAGTTGTCCTCGGTGAGATCAACCCCCTCGCCTTCGGAGCTTGCCTACAGCGCAAACCTGGGCTTGAATAAAGACATTGCGCCTTCCCAGGTCGAAGAAGTTGCCCAGGACGAAGAAGTTGCCCAGGACGAAGAGGATGTCTAGGACGAAGAAGATGTCAAAATGGCGGCTGAGATTGGGGAGCCAAAGGCCTAAGTGGGTTCTATGACCGCAAAGAAGATCAAGAAGAAGAAGAAAGTGTTGTCCTATGTGTCTTGATTGCTCCTTTCTTGGGTCAATGGCGAGCGTAATGGAGTTGGGTGAAATGTCGAGGTGTATGACAGCAAACAATTCAATGCTTTCAGGTGCAGAGTGACGAGTCCCAACATGCAACTTGTCGTTAATCTCCCCGCCTCCGGAGCTTGCCTGTCACTCAACCTGCGCCCGCTGCAGGCTTCGACTCGACTCGTTGGTTTGGGGAGACAAATAATGGCTGGATGGAATTTATTTCGCCCGGAGGCACGAAGCCTAAAGGGCCTTGGCACGCTAACTACATACATCCAATGAGACAAATAATGTAGATGATGTGCGCTACAGCGCAACCGAGTGCACGCTCAGCATGGCCAACGAGACCGTGGCAAACTATTTTGTGACGCTCGGGACAAGGGAGGAACAGAATCCATATACAGCAGAGTTAGCAGCGATCGCGAGGGCCTTGGAGAGCCTGCCGGCCGGCGTTTGCCACAGGCACATCACCATCGTGACCAGGAACCAGTCGGCGCTGGCAGCGATCAGACAACCACGACAACAGTCCGGCCAGAGCATCATACGGCAAATATACGAGTTGGCAAGGCTGCATCGACGGAGAGGGAACTCGGTTGACTTCCTGTGGATACCAGCGGAAGCCAACTTCGCGTTGGTACTGGAGGCCAAGGCGGCGGCGCAAAGGGCTGCAAGGCAAGGAGGCACACCCAACCTCCAAATGCCCCAGGCCAAGTCCACCGCAATCAGGCTGGCACTGGCGAAACAGCGACAGGAGAGAGCTCTTCCTGAAGGCGTGGGCAAGTTCTCAAAGGCTATGGACGTGGCACTACCTGGCAAGCACACTCGCGACCTCTATGATAAGCTGAAGCGAAGAGAGGCCTGTATCTTGGCACAACTCCGAACCGGAATGGCGAGGCTGAACGGCTTTCTGAGCAGGATTGGAGCGGTCGAGTCAGACTTCTGCCCCTGCGGCCAAGCGAGGGAAACAGTGGAGCATTTTCTGCTGCGATGCGTGAGATGGACAGCCCTGAGGGAAGACATGCTGCGATGTACAGTGACAAGACGAGGGAGCCTCTCATTCTACCTTGGAGGGAAAGTTCGATCGGATCCGAAGATGTGGTCGCCAGACATGAAAGCAGTCCGGGCAACGATCAAGTACGCAATGGCGACGGGGAGATTGGATGCAGACGAGGAACAACGAAGACTGTCTCAGTCGCAATAGTGGAGTTCACTAACAGCACACAGCCTCAACCAGCAGATCCCGCTTTAGCTGCTGAAGATGGGACGCTGAACACTTGGAGAACGTAACCCCCAAGACGATCTGCTAACAATCAAGACAAGAGGCAAAAGGAATTGGGAAGCTTTGCGCAAAGGGCAACTCAAAGGGCTTGTGCGAGGTCATGGAAGAAGCGGACGAATCGTATGTATTTAGCGTGCCAAGGCCCTTTAGGCTTAGTGCCTCCGGGCGAAATCAAATCCATCCTGTTGGAAAGTCGTGGCACTGGAAACTTGGTCGTGCTCAGCTGCAAGTGCCCTGCTGTTGGATGCATGGCTGCCCAACTGAGCGTCAGGCAACGTGAGGGGTAACCAGGGAGCTGAGCAACGAGGTCAGGGCGATTCCCCCTTCGCTGGAGACGTGAGAGAAGAACAACCTTCAATTGATGACTTCTGGGCTGCTCTGAGCATCACAAACCCACTGTCGTAAGCTCCCATCATCTGTGTGATCACCGTGGAATCGTGGCTGTTGGTCTTCCAACACATCCATCCATCCAACCGAGTGCACGTGCCCTAGTACCCCTGAATTGAGAGTTGGCCCGCTGACAACGTGCCGAGAATCCAACGGACAATCGGCTTCTTAATAAGTTGAGCCGCCCTGCCAAGGGACCGCGAGATGGCGGCGGCGGCGCAACCTGAGGCAGTGATCGAGGTGGCCGACTGCCCACCCTCACCGAAACGACCGAGCCGCGCCCCGAAACCGAGTGCGAAAGTCCGTGAAGCAATGCAATCACCGGAGGATGCGGCTACTACGTCGAGAAGAATCGCAATCCATGCTACGCGAAGCACCGCGTCGAAAGGAACACGCGTACTAGGAAGCGGGAACGGAGCCAACGGCCAGGCTGAAGCGGGGAAAACAGGACTCCAGACGCTCTTAGAAGCTATCAACGAACAAGGAGACGAGCAACGGAAAACAATCTGCGAGCTGCGCGACGTGGTCAGCAAACAACAAGACGCGCGACGTGGTCTGCAAACAGCAAGACGCGATTCAGCAGCTCTCCGAGGCGCTGAGACAAGCCCGAGACCAGATAGACGCCCTTGTACGCAACGCAGCCCCTCCTCATACAACTCAGACGAGCCCAAGGGCGTCATACGCGGAGGTTGCTCGCACGCCGCCAGCAAGCCAACCAAGTGGACGCGTATGTTTGGCTGCAGTAGCCCAGCCAGCTCGGCAATCCTAGCGACTAGATGGCCAGCATTCCCCCTTGGTGACGGGAACACGGAAATCTACCTTACGTCTGAGAACCTTAATGTGTGGCGGTGAGCCAGCCAAACGGACGTCGTGATTCAAGGATCCCAATTCGAACCAACGCCCTCCGTGTGGATGCGCCTGTGGCGCGGGAGGGCCGAGAACTGTACCTGTAGTCAGTGTCCACGACGTTCTAGGTCGCAAGTGTGTCTCAGCTTGCAACCACTGCGGTGCCTTTTCAAGCCACGCGAACTAACTGATATGTTAAGCTGCCTGACTGCCTGGCCTCATGTTGTGCCAGGACGCAACCGCTTGCTATTAGAACATAGACTTATGGCTTTGGGGCTGTGTCACATCGGGCAGGCATCTGAGCTCTTCGCCACATTGCTGCTAAAGAGGCCGTGCGGATACGACTTGATCATCCCAAATATTACCTCCTAACCTCTGTTGAGATCATCGCTAGACCTGCCACAACACCAGACCTCGTGATATGCTGCGGTGGAAAGGAATACCGTGTGCATAGGGCCATCGTATGCACGTAGTGCGAGTTCCTCTCTGTAGCTTGCCACGCAGGCTTCAAGGTCAGTGGCAGCTATATGCTTGCGACGACTCTAACTAACATCCCCTATTTAGGAGACACAAGAAGGAAAGGTTGACCTTCTAGATGATGATCCTCGGCTTGTCTATATAATGGTATATTATTTGTACCATTTTAACTATGACGGACAGTTGCAATACGATCGCAGCCTCGGATCAGATACGGACGGAGATGGGACCGACGTTGATAAGCCGACTAGGGATGTCCTTGTTACCTATGTCTACGCCTTGGCAGAAAGGTATCTGATCCGGGGACTGAAGGCCGTTGCGCTCCGACACTTTAAGGCAGCGGCTACTGACTTGTTGGATATCAATGATTTCCTTAAGGCAACGCTGGAGGTGTATACATCTACCCTTGAAGATGATAGAGGCCTGAGAGATGTCGTTGTGGAAGCTCTTTACAAAAATTCCCAATGGCTAGACAAGGAGGAGGTACGAGATATGCTTAAGGGGTTAGGAGCTTTGACATATGATCTCGTTATATATATGTGCCAACAGAGAAGCTTTTAACAACGGATCATAAGATAATCATCAAATCCTTAAACCCTCAACAGTGTTTCGCTCGCACTATCTCATTTTCCTTCTACTTGACTCTCCATATCTATATGTCCAAGTCGTCCAAGGCCAAGGCGGATAACGAGTGTAGCGAGGGTGACGAGCCCGAGCCGGCCGATCCTGGACTGTCCCTGCAGCCGCCGGGCGGCAGGTCCCGCCAGACTTCGGCAGGGACAATATCCCGGCCTGCGCGCGGGTCGCGCGTGACGCTGATGTGCGTGAGCATCTCGATAAGCGCATCTTCGTGCGGCTCGTGCAGGACTGCATTCTGAAGGTGAAATTTCACCTTGGCGTTGATGTATACGCTATTGAACGTGGCCCACTTGGGGTCGTGACGCAACATCTGGTCGCGGACAGCATCGGCGCGTTCCCTGGATGGAGTCAGCGAGATCGTTCGCCGGAGCAAAAAAACGACACACCATTTGCTTCGTTTGCCGCACCACGGCGGAAATCTTTCGGCTGCATAGGCTTCTCCTGTCCGGCATCCAGCGACTCCTGTGCCATATCGTCTCGTAGCTTAGAATACTGCAGGGCCTTTTCCTCGGAAATCTCAGGGCCGTCGAACCGGCGGAATTCACAACCGTAACTCGAACGCCGCATCCAGGTCGCCGAGCTTATGGTGGCGCTGTGCGACAAACGCGAGACGGCCAGGTACAAACTTACCCGGCAGAGCGCGCAGCCTGAGGTGTCAGTGAAGGAGGAGCCTCCTGCGCCGGACCCCTTCCCGCTTCTCATGTAAAAGACGCAGTGTCCTCGATGCATCGGGGACCAGAGGCTGCCATACGAGACGAGAGTGTTCCCATACTGTCGGCCGTCGGTGATGAATGACCACTTCGACCGCGAGCATTTGAGAGATCTGAAGGAAAAAGAGCAACGCGATCGTATCTTTTGCGACCACCCCAAATGCAAAGAGGAGGGGGTGAAACTGAAGAACTTGGATCATTTCAGGGCTCATGTGATGAACGTCCACGGTATCGAACTTCGGCCGAGCGACCGAGCCAAGTCATTCCCGAAGTCCTCTCGTCGAGTAGCGCCGGTCTTTGCCTGACAGTCTTGCAGTTAGTTTTGTAGCGTTCAATGTGTAATCACACTTGCATCTCAACATATCGAGCAGGCCAATGTAAGGAAAAAGTCCTCTAGCACAACATCCTACCCAAACACCGGTTTTGGAGACGCAAGACCCAGTTCAGTAGATGGTCAGAAACTGGCTGGATGGTATTCAAGAGGGTCGCAAAGAGGAGGCGTACCGAAGGGCGGAGCAAGCTGCGAGCCTGCGTTCGACCACCACAGACCAGCTCGCAGAGTCATTTGGCATCAGGGTGCAATTGGGGCGGCCAATAACGTCAAGGCACCTGGCCGGTTGCCGTGAGCTACACTACATATCAAAATCAGATCGGTTGACTGGGTCAAGAAGTTTGCAGACGCTTAGCATTGGGTAGTACTCACGACTTCCTAGATGTCGGACAGCGCTCGGTACCGACCTGCTCCGTAGGTGGAAGGCTGATGTTGATCTCAGCCAGGCTATGGGTTCAAATGCCTGCGTCCGCCGACCGCAACATATGTTAGGTTTTGATGCAAGCGCCCACACTGGTGAGGTAGGTTTCGACGGCGGTAATGAGGCATTGAATTCGTTCCCCCTAATTGTTATGGTTCGTTCAGGCCTCAATTGGCTCGTCTAAAATTTCTAAGCGGGTCATTTTTGTGAGTCTCAAGTGCTGGAGCACGATCGTTGATGGTTATTCCTCGCTGAACAATGTCAACAGAGTGCGAGAGGACGTTCAGCCTTGCGAAACTGGCCGTGGGGATGCAGAGGCACTCTACACAGGAGGATACAATATCCAAGCTCCAGTGCCTAAAGAATTAGCTGCGAAATCGAGGTCCTTCTTAGCAGGGTTGTAATCAGGGACCTGGATGTCTGGAGAGGGCCGAGGGACTCGGCCGGCTCGGAATAACCTCACCCGGGATCATGTGACTTTAATTGCAATTCATCAATTCAATTCAATTCTGGGGTTTCAATCAATCAATTATTCAGAAAGGCCTCAATTCAATCCAATTATAAGGCCTGGATTGGATGGATTGGATTGTTGGGAGCGCTGCTCTGCTTGACGATGATCAAACCACAATGTTCGGTGACTTGGGCGGTGCGGACCCACCACGGGACCAACCGGCTGATCCCGCGGTGGGGTCCTGGTCTCGGCGGAATGGGGGGGTGCGGTCACGCATTCATGGCAAGGTGAGATGAGAGTGGGGTCGCAAGGCAGCAGTTATTACGCAAACATTTAATGGAAATCCTATCTATCCGTCCGGCCTTTCCTCCTCTTTGCTACCCCTACCCCACTGAATGAAGTGTCTGGAGTGACCGCTCGCTGCTCAGCGACAATCGACTGGCTGTCGTGCTCGCCAGCAGAAGCGGAGCAGGCACCCGAGTGCATCAGGTTTCCTAAATCCTGGGAAAGCCCGGTCGCCTCAGAAAGCGGCGGGACATCAAAGTCCAAATCCGACGGCAACTGATCGATGGCAGAGCAGATGTTCTCGAAATGCTTTGGCATCCATGTGTCGTAGACATTTTTCGTGAAACGATATGCCGTCCATTTGTCCTTTCCGTCGAGCGCGGTGAAGTCGAAAGTATGGATTGGGTGCCGGTAGTACTTGATGTCTTTCCCAGTTATCACCGGGTAGTGGCCGTAGATCCGTACCGACCGGTGGTCATGGGAGACGGAGAAGGCGAGGATCTGCCGATTAACCTCATTCTCGCGCTTGACAGCACGGAAGAGCTCGACGATGCCCCGCACCGCAAGGGTCATGCTGTGGGCGTTCTGCCGGTCTGCGATGTCGAGCGCCGCGGCGCCGCATTTCACCTCGCAGGTTAGGAACGGGAAGTACATATAGTACGTGGCCATGAAGAAGGATTGGTCCCCGGCGATGAAGTCGCCAATGAATGGCGACAGCTTGGCGAGCTGGTCCTCAGTAAATGCGTCTCGTTTGAACCCAACGGAGTAGTCGGGCTGGGGACGGGTGCTGGTGAGAGGGATCGAGTTGTTCCACCCTTCGTTGACGCTTTCTGTCAGGATGTCAAGGTTTTTTGCACCGAATGTCGCAAGACTTTCAGCTGAAGGAACAATGAGCCGACTGATGTCTTGAATTACTCGCGCCTCATTTTTGTTGTGTATCTTCTGGCATGTCGTTTCAAAGACATCGTCACGGAAAAGTGTGTCGCCGGGAACTGGCTGCGTCTTCTCCAGGAGAGACCGACAAAGAGCCTGGCTGGCGCTGGCTAAGCCTAACGGAGCTTTGGTCATGTAGCTGCCTTTGACCTCGAGCAGGGTCTCATAACGCTGGTCTCGGTATGGCGCGCTCTTCTCCTCCCTCGGCTTCTGGTCGCTGGGCGTGGATGTGGCAGAGTTCGATCGCTTCCGGGACAGATTGGATGAGGATTTCTTTCGCGCAAGTGGTAGACGATCCATGGTAAAATCCGTCTCTGAGGTCTCTTCCGGCCAGTCCTGCTCCTCTGGCCAGCGCCCTTCCTTCACCCAGAAAGCAACTGGGTCAGTGTGTTTATGGGCGCCGCTGCCAATCGCTGGCTCGCCAGATGCGTCTTCTGTGGGGCGTGGGGGAAATGTCCGATGTCGCTTTGGGTCTGGGTCTGGGTCTAGGACTGAGTCCCCTCCGAGTGCGTGTCGGGTTGAGTGCTTGCGCTTGCGACCTCGGCTCTGGACAGGCGCCGGTTGTTCCTATGGATCCCATGACCTAACTTAGTTTGTAACTATATAATACAAAGGATAGAGGGCATACTTGTGGGGTCGGTGTCTCGCTGGGTGTAGTTGAACGTAGACTATTGCGTTCGGCGCGCCTGCTTGCGCGCTTTCGCGAACTGCCTTTGCGCGGCCGTATGCCCTGGGGTCGATTTGCTGCAAGCGTCAGCGGGTGATGTCGTTTGGCGCTGCGAAGAATAAGTACCTTGATAATTTGACGCCGGCGATGGGAGCGTCCTTTGCTCCGCTGTTTGGGCTCGAGTGTGGGCCATGGCGATGAGAATGGGGAGGAGAGCGAGGTCCTGGTTATGTGTCCGGGGAAGAAAGTCTCGAGATGGAGTGACGTGTGAGGGAATGGATGGCTGCGAGCGTGCAGGAATGGGATCCACTAGTGCCGACCAATCGTTAAGCGCCATAGTCATTGCGAGTCCCACAGTTTTCAATCCCCCGGTGGGATCCTGGTCTTGGCGCCACCGGCCTTCTGGTGGATGGCTCGTGTCTCCATCGCTCTGCCAAGACATGGGGAGAATGGATGGTTGGTCAAAAGAGGCGGCATCAAGCCAATCATTAAGCACCTCCCCCAGGCCTCCCATCCCTTCGGATGCACAATGTAGGGGGGTCGGCAGGCAGGGGAACACACTGTACACGATTGATTTTGGCCTCGCCAAGGAGTTTTCCGATGCCGAGCGTCGCAAGAATGTGGAGGGTCTCCCGCTGGGTGGCACCAGACGGTACGCAAGCATCAACAACCACAACGGCCGTGGTAGGTGTCTTATCGCGATACTAATCGTCCGCACGCTAACGCGCACGAAGAACAGTCTTGGGGGGACGACCTGGAGTCCATTGGGTATATTTTCGTGTACTTACCCGGGGCTCGTTGCCATGGCAGGGTCTAAAGGTTGGTACAGACGACGAGAAGGATGCAAGGATCAAGGAGATGAAGGAGAGCCTGTCCACCGAGGCGCTCTGCGATGGCTTTCTCCCTGGAGAATTTGCCACGTACATCAACTACATCCGGGGCCTGGCTTTCGATGATAAGCCGGACTACTTGTACCTTCGCCGGCTTTTCTATCGCCGGTTTCGAGCGGAGGGTTTCACATATGACCATGTCTTCGACTGGACTGAGAAGTTGTTTAAGGAGATGCAAAGCCAAGCAAATCCCCCAGTGCCCTCTGACACGGAAGTCACAGAGACGCTAAAGGGAACAATGTCGAAGAAAGGCCGACGACGGCGAGGTCGGGCAGCTTGAAATCCGAAAAAGTCAAAGAGCGATCTACGACATGGAGGCCGGGGCAGCAGGACAACTGCTGGCGAATGGCAGTAAAGTACTTCCCTCTTCATTGTGAGACAAACGGCGCAAGTCATTCAACGGTACTCGTGAACCCAGCGCACCACGGACATATCGGGATCATTAGCAACAAGTCTTCTGATCGGGTGGAACGACGAGCCAAGGTGCAATGCCTTTTCCACCCCACTCTCCACTTTGAGAGGCCCGACGCCGCGGCCCGTCCCGCACCATGCAATGATTCCGAGGCCGGCGTGGGGCGGCCCCTCAAGAACCTTGACAGAACTGTCGTTGACAGTAACCAACTTTATTGTAACCAACGATTCCCGAGAAACGTGAACCGCGTTTAACATTCCAGTCACTCGGCCACCTCGCCGCCCAGCAGTGGTGACAAGCACGTGCAACCCTCTTTGCCATCTCTGGCAAAGCAGTACCATCACGAGAAAACCTGGGTGGGGCAAGGCCGAAAACGGATCAGGCACTCGGTTCCACTTCTCAGGTCGCATCAACATCCAATGATTTGTGACTTGATCGGCAAGCTCCGCAGGAGTGATCATCTCGCCATCCAGGTCCCCGGGACTAACTTCAATGTACAGTCTGCCCTACCCGCTCCCACCTACCTCGCCACCCTGCTCTAGCTCCCAGAGATACTCCTCCACTTTGTCTGCATCCAACCCGAACGCAAGGCGCACCATCTCACACAGGAGGCCCCTATCAGCCTGCTGTAAACGACCTAGGCTAGTGAAGCAAGCATATATCCTTGATGCTGAACTATTCAAAGCGTCTGCAAAGGACCCTTCAAGAGCTCGGCCCTCCTCCTTAAGTTCCCTCTCAGCCTCTTGGAACTTCTGGCGGTAGATTCGTCGAGAAACGTCTTGCCGTGACACATTCTTGTAGGCGAGATGGCTAGGATCTCTGAGAATGTCCTCGGTGTCTGATCCTAGTAAAGGAAACGGCATAGGGTAGCGGTTGACCTGCCATGGGGCAGTCTGCGCGAACTCCCAGTCGATAATGGCAATAAAATTGAATTTATCATCGACGATGATGTTCTGAGTGCCGAGATCCATATGGTTGAGAGGGAATTGCTCAACGGTGTCGGTGTCTCCGAACAAGGTAGTCTTGTCCACAATGTCGCGAAAGACCAAGGCACCCAGCCTAGTGGATTGATCCAGCTTGCCGGCCGCGGCATTTGCAACGGCAGTGAAGTACTCAACTGCTCTAGAGAATGGTCCCGCATCACTGAGCTCTCCGGCAGAAGAAGCCGCTAAACTGCCTAAAACTGGTTCTCCCGACGGGGAAATAGAGCAGATAGAGCCTATTTGAGGATAAGCAAGAGTGGCTAGTTCCGCTTGAACCCTTGTCCACTGCATCATGATGTGTTCTTGTGTTGCAACCTGAACCAAGTCAGTGGATTTCCCATTCAAGATGCGTAGCGGCGGCACAATGCAAAGTAGGAGATGCGATAGAAGTGAGATCGGCTCCGGAGATAGTATATGACTTACTGGCAAGTTACAAATATCGAATTCGACATCTTGCAGGGTATTTCCACAGAAGCCTTCCAGAAGCATATAGGCAGCCCCGACGTCAGCAGCGAGCTGAGACCCGGGGCCCTCGTATGCGTATAGGCGAGGGATAGGAATTGCAGACAGCCTTTGCCTCACGAACTCCATTGTAGCGACCTCGCACGCGATGCCATATGCTTCATCCTCTTCCCTGACGGTAGCCGGCACATCGGGTGTCAGGGCCCCCACCATGAGCCCTACACTTGGGCAATCGGCGGGCGAGACACTGTGGATTTCATGGCGCAGCGACATGACTCGCAGCAGAGAGAGGATATCTGGAGAGCAGGAGACTCAGATTGGAACTTGGAACTTCCCTCTCTCAAGGATCAGTCAGTTGGTTAGGGGTGCACGCACAATACAGTCGTCTTGCCTGCTGCTTGTTGAGGATTCGGTGCATCTTCCTTGGTGAGCTTGTGTGTGTCACCTTACAATTTCTGATCCTTCCACCCAAACACCAACCGAGATGTCGCCGATCCAGAGTCGAGTGGCTAGTGAGCCACCTGCAGAAGGCTCAGCCCCAGAGAACCCAGTGCGGTTACACCAGTCAGGGACGTCAAGTCAACGAACACCACCTTCAAGAACCTTATCACATCATGAACCACTTCAGCCTTACGATCCGGAGGCGTTGCTACAGGCCACCGAAGCCCGTGTTCAGAGCCTGGAACGGATCCGACAGTTGAGACAACAAGAGAAGGAGATCCTTCGGCAGTTGGGCCTCGATTCTGACGAAATGCCAGCGAAACGACCTCGATCTTCTTCGTCTTCATCGGATTCCACGGGCCACAGCAAAGCCATCAAGGTGAAAAACCTCATCCAGTTCAGCGAACCCATGACGTTTCGTCGACGAAAAGAATGGC
The DNA here is from genome assembly GCF_033297405.1 of Parathielavia appendiculata. NCBI lineage: Eukaryota > Fungi > Ascomycota > Sordariomycetes > Sordariales > Chaetomiaceae > Parathielavia > Parathielavia appendiculata. The sequence goes on from NW_026944267.1 coordinate 74,748, forward strand.
TTCAGGACCTTCAACGCGCTTTTGTGGGTGACCGCAGGCGGTTCAACAACGACGCCAACAAGATACTCTTTGCCCTCGACAACATGGACGAGCAGCAACGAAACCGCTGGTACAGCCATTGCGGCAATTTGTCGAACGACAAGCGCGTCGAGGCCGAAAACGATTGGAATCACTTCGAGGAATGGACCAAGGAGTGCGTCAAGGACCTTGCCGACCAGATATCAACAGCGGCCAAGCAACTCAACAACGCTCGCCAAAAAGACGGCCAGTCACCCCTTGAGTTCCACCAATATCTTGAGTCTCTGGAAGATCAGTTTCCACGTAAGGACGACAAGCAACGAGCTCTCGACTTCTACTCCAAGCTTTCACCAGCGATTATCCACCATATCGATCTCTACGTTCCCAACCGACCTGAGGACCGTGAAGGAATGGTCAAAATCGCCACTCAAATCTGGCACAGTTTTCAGCATATGAAGAAAGGGAACCCATTTTCAGACACCCAGCACTCGGGAGAGCATCGTCAACGTTTTCGAAGTCGAGGATGTCATTACCCCTCTTTCGGTCGTGGCAAACGCAGACATGACGACGACACTCATGACGACACTCATGACGACACTCATGACGACACTAAGTCTGTGGATATTGCCAAGAAGCATGACAGTCCAGACCATTCTCCACAGACAGGCCACATCTTGCGGTGCTACATCTGCAACAGTACCGAACACCTAGCGAATGTGTGCCCAGACAAAGGCAAATCGGTATCCCAGTACCGCGGGTACAACCGGGGCGGGTACCGAGGACGCCGGGCGAGTCGACAGGGAAACGGCCATTAACCGTGGGAGAGCCCCTTACCACGGATGAACTCCTTTCAGGGGCATTCGAAGAAGAGAGTCTTGTTGAAGAAAGACTCCACGCAGAAGCATCTCTCCTTACGCATTGTATTACCCCTATTCACGTTGACCTTGACAGCTGCGGAGAGACCAATGTTGTGAGCATTGATTTCGTGCGAAGGCACGAGCTCAAGTGGCTCAGTGCCGATTCGCCATTGATTCGCTTCATGGATCAGCGTTATGCGATCATTTACGGAGTCTTTGAAGTTCCATTGTCTCTTACTGATCACCAGGGGATTACGAAGGAAGCCAAAATCCCATGTGTTGCAGTGGAGCGGCCTGAGATTGAGGGCGAGTCTCCTGTGTTACTGGGTATTCCAGCTTTGAAGATGCTGGACATCCTCCTCTACCCTGGATTGAACAGTTGGTGGTTCATTGCCGAGTCGGCGAAAGTTCGCCTGCTTACCCCCAAGAAATTCAACAAAATCTGTCGAAAGGAGGCACGAGTTTACGCTCTGTTTGTTCATCCAGACGTGCCTACTGAGTTGTTTCCTGATGAAGAGGAGGCGAAACCCTGTAAAAAGGGAGGCGAAGAGATTCCTCCGGAGTTATCTGATTTTAAGGATGTGTTGGATATCTGCAATTCTGACATTTTGCCGTCGTTTAAAAACACGGATCATGAGATTGTACTTCAACCAGGAACTACACCTCCTGTTGGCCCCATTTACCCAATGTCTCAACATGAGCTGTCTATTCTTCGCGAATATCTTATCGAGAACCTGGCGAAAGGCCGTATAAGACCTTCTCAGAGTTCAGCGGCAAGCCCCATCTTATTTGTTCCTAAGAAAGACGGTTCTCTGCGCTTATGTGTAGATTACCGGGGACTCAACAAAATCACGGTGAAGAATCGCTACCCTTTACCCCTGATTTCGGAGATCCTTGACCGCGCTGCTGGTGCGAATTATTTCTCAAAGTTAGACGTCAAGGACGCCTATTACAGGATCCGAATCAAGGAAGGGGACGAATGGAAGACAGCGTTTCGAACCCGATACGGCTTGTTTGAGTATTTGGTTATGCCTTTTGGGTTGACCAACGCTCCAGCCACTTTTCAGAGTTATATTCATCAAGCCTTGGGGGGCTTATTGGATGAGTTTTATATCGCGTACCTGGACGATATCTTGATCTTTTCCAAGGACCGAGACAGTCATACCCAACATCTTCGCCAGGTATTCGCCAGGCTTCGGGCAGCGCAGCTCTACTGCAAGCCTTCTAAGTGCTCCTTTTATAAGGACCAAGTGGACTTCCTCGGTTACGTGGTGAATCGCGAGGGAATCGCTATGGATCCTGAGCGAATTCAGACCATTGAAGATTGGCCGGAACCTCGAACTTTTCGCGAGATCCAGATTTTCTTGGGTTTCTGCAATTTTTACCGACGATTCATCCACAATTACTCCCACATTGCCTTACCCCTGACCAGTTTGCTAAAGGGGCTAGAGAAGGGAAGAAAACCAGGAGAGGTCCAACTCGAAGGCGAAACACTAGCGGCTTTCCAGCAACTCAAAAACGCATACCGAGACGCTCCTTTACTACGCCATTTCGACCCCGAGAAGCCGGTGGTCATTGAGACAGATGCTTCCGATTTTGCAATGGGAGCAGTACTCTCGCAAAAAAGCGAGGATGGCAAGAAGCACCCTGTGGCATTCTGGTCGGCTAAGTTCTCTGGGTCGACTAAGAACTATGGAACCCCTGACAAGGAGATGATGGCGATCGTGGAAGCCTTCAAGCATTGGCGCCACTACATTGAGGGAAATCGCCACCAAGTCACTGTCCTTTCGGACCACAATAATCTCCAGGGTTTCATGAAGCAAAACCACTTGAATGGCAGACAAGCCAGGTGGTGCATGTACCTTTCAGGGTTTGACTTCATCATCAAACATCAGCCGGGCAAACGAAACCCAGCCGATGGGCCGTCGAGAAGACCTGATTATGAGGACGATGCGCAAGAAGAGCGCTTGAAATGGATGCCCAGTCTCCAGAACAAGCTGGAGAATGCAGAGGAAGTCTGCAAGCGGGACGCCGCTAATTCGGGCTCAAATCGTCCAGTGGTCACTGTCCAGTCGTTAAAAGTGGAAGCAATGAATTCCCGCGGCATGGTCAGAACAAGTTGGCAAAAGAAGCCAATTCTGTCTCGAAAGCGCGCCGAAAAGATGGCGGAGCTTGAAGCAGTTTATACGCTGGACCCATCAAAGTCCATGCGTGAGCTCATTTTTGAGATTCAAGAGACAGATCCAGTGACACACAAGATCAAAGAACGCCTGAAGAATCCCAGGCGAGAACCCAGCGAATCTGCGGGTTGGTCTCTCGGACAAGACGGCGAATTATTGTTCAGAGGCAAACTATTTGTGCCTGCTGAAGAAGCACTCAAACAAGAGTTGCTCTGTCGTTATCATGACGATCCGCTGGCGGGTCACTTTGGCCCTCAGAAGACGCTTGAACTCCTTCAAAGGAAGTACTATTGGTTGGGCATCACCAAAAGCGTCAAAGACCACTGCAAAGAATGTGCAGTTTGCCAGCAAAATAAGTCAAAACGACATCGTCCTTACGGCAGTCTTGAATCTCTGCCGATTCCTCAGCGACCCTGGAGTGAGATCAGCATGGACTTCATCGTTGGTTTTCCCGCGGTGATAGTCGACGGCACTGAACGAGACTCTGTCCTCGTTATCGTGGATAGATATACCAAGATGTGCCGTTTCTTCGCTGTCTCTTCGAGCATTAAAAGCCAGGAGCTCGCAGAGCTCGTCCATAAGGAGATCGAGCTCAAATATGGCGTACCAGATGGCTGCGTCAGTGACCGAGGTTCAGTCTTCACCTCCCAATTCTGGAGTGATTTATGCTACTTAAACCAGGTACATCGGAAGCTCTCAACGGCATTTCACCCGCAAACCGATGGGCAAACCGAACGTATGAACCAGACATTGGATCAGTACCTCCGTTGCTACGCCCATCAGAACCCTCAAATCTGGGCAACCATTCTTCCAGAAGCCGAGTTCGTTTGCAACAATAGCCTCAACGCCACAACGAACATGACCCCTTTCTTCGCATTAATGGGGTACCACCCGACGATCTCCCAGCGCATCGAGGGCGATGCTTCAGAGAGGGGGAAACAGCTACAACAGCTACACCCCAACGCAGCAGAGAGGATTGAGAAGTTGCAAGTGTTGAGAACGCAGTTGGAACAGCATTGGGCCGAAGCGGTAGCGAATCACAAGCGATACTACGACAAAAGACACCAACCCCAAGCTTTCAGCAAGGGGCAGCTAGTTCTGCTGTCCACTCGCAACTTGAAGTTGAAGACCCCTCATAAGTTGACGCCCAAGTTCATCGGACCTTTTCGGGTGTTGGAACGTGTTGGTTCGCTAGCGTACCGTTTAGCTTTGCCTCAGCAATATTCGCGAGTTCACGACGTGTTCCCTGTCAGTTTGTTGGAACCCTGGCATGGTCAAGTTCAGGGCCAGGAGCAGATGCCAATGCCAGATCTCGAAGATGACGAGGAGTGGGAAGTCGAAGAGGTGCGCGACGAGCGCCGAATTGACGGCGAAACATTCTTTTGGGTCAAGTGGAAAGGATGGCCCTCAGAGTTCAACCAATGGGTCCCTGAAGAAGACATGCAAAACGCGCAGCAACTGATCACCCTGTTCAGGAGGTCGCAACGGAAGGCCCAGGGATGGCAGGAAGACGAGAAATCAGCGAAGAGGAGACGAAGCAACACTGTTACGACGACGAGGCGGTAGAAGTCTAAGACGGCGCAGACGAAGCGGATGCGTAGCGAGACTGGGGAAAAGAGAGGCGCGACGCATAGGAAGGGACAACCACGGTGATATGGTGATGCTTGTGGAAACAAGGCTGGAAAGGCAGCGGTTCGCTGGAGGAATACCGTGGGTGCGAAGGTCTGTGCACACACAGCATTTTGCAGAGAGGTCTTAGTTTCGACTCGAGGTCGAGTCGCATGGAAGGGGGAGATGAATTGTCAGGGCCCCCACCATGAGCCCTACACTTGGGCAAT
>NW_026944268.1:0-60412 GCF_033297405.1 Parathielavia appendiculata
GCACTCGGTTTCGGGGCGCGGCTCGGTCGTTTCGGTGAGGGTGGGCGGTCGGCCACCTCGATCACTGCCTCGGGTTGCGCCGCCGCCGCCATCTCGCGATCCCTTGGCAGGGCGGCTCAACTTCCGAAAAAGCCGATTTTCTGTTGGATTGAGCAGACAAATACCGCCTTCTACTTTCGACGCTGGTCTTTCTTTCGGGTGCGAATCTTCCCAGCTCTACGAGTTGATCTCCCCGGCTGACAAGGACTCTGTTGGCCAAGGCAGGCAAGGCCCTAGATGCTAAGAACGCTGAGATTGCATCTTTAAAAGCCCAGGTTGACCACTTGACGAAGGAATTGGAGGCTTACGAGCCACAGGGCCGTAAGAAGGTAAAAGAGAATGCCAATGATAAATTTGCGAGGATCGAGGATATCATCCAGGCAAAGGAGGATTCGATGAAGTCCCCGATGAAGAAAAGGAGGAAGACGCGACAGAACAGCCACGCAGTCGAGGAGGCCGAGGAGATAATTGTGTGTAGTTTAGAGACTATTCGCCGGGCCGAAGAGGAGTAGAACCATCAGATTTGTGTGTAGATTGCTTGCAAATTGGATGAGCTAGATGTCTTTTATTATGGTGGTGATGGTGGTGCCAAAATTCCATTGTGGGGTCGATTCCGCTGTTGGGTCCACACGTCTAGAATCCCTCTGCTTTCTTTTGGTGTCGTCTCCTTCATACCGTCGTTTTGCAGTACTTTTCTTTACCTACCTGATTTATATCTCTGGAGAAAAGAATGCGCTCGTCGTTCTCCATCGCAGCAATTCTCGGGCTCCTCGCCCAGGGTTCAGTACGAATCCATCACTCAGCAAAACTTGAAACCTTCTCGAGTCTACCACTAACTCCAGCTCCTCCCGTCTCCTAGATGGCAGCCACTTGCCGCTCCAACAATGCCACGCCCATCGAGCAATTCATTGACTCCGGCGGCGGCGGGGATGTCATTACAGCGTCCTTCGTCGACATCCTGACACTCATCAAGGTACAACAATCATCTTTGTTTATGAACTGGTTATACCCTTTTCAGCTCTTCGGGAGCAGGATAGCTGCCGACTGCGCATTTGCTCCTAAACCCCTCCAGACTCGTCCAGAATAGGAACGTCAGAGCTGACATTGTTGGTCTAGCGCTCGCCCATGCCCACGCCCGGCGCCCGCCTCAACAACGTTGCCTATGTGCTGGACCAGCGAAGCGACACGGTGGAGTGCACAGGTGCGGAGATGTGCCTGTCGATCCAGACAGTGCCGTTCTGTATGGACCTGCTGACGTATTCGTTCCACACCGGTGATGGAACCACCGGTAATGCCATGACAGGGGAGTATACCTTGCCAGACGGGAGTAAGGGAAATATGTACACAGGCGCCGGGGCTGCAGCGAACTCGGTGCAGGCGAATGCCATGACGAATTCGGGGGCAGCTACAGAGGCAACTGTCAGGGCCCCCACCATGAGCCCTACACTTGGGCAATTGGCGGGCGAGACACTGTGGATTTCATGGCGCAGCGACATGACTCGCAGCAGAGAGAGGATATCTGGAGAGCAGGAGACTCAGATTGGAACTTGGAACTTCCCTCTCTCAAGGATCAGTCAGTTGGTTAGTGGTGCACGCACAATACAGTCGTCTTGCCTGCTGCTTGTTGAGGATTCGGTGCATCTTCCTTGGTGAGCTTGTGTGTGTCACCTTACAGAAAGGAGGAAGAAAAGAAGTAAGTAAGAAAAATTAAAAGGAAGTGGAAGGAGAGGAGAAAAGAATCAAGAAAGAACAAACAAGGTAAAGAATATCAGAAAGAGAATAACGAAGAAGTAAAAAAGAGAGCTTAGAACTCTGTCGGATCGAGTCGATGGACTGGGTCCTTGACCTCCGAGCCGCCATTGCCCCATACCGGTATCATGCACACGACAGAAGCAGACGGCTGCATGTCTCGGGCTGGGACGAATATATCATCGCCTGCTATATCAACCTGTTACAGGACAGTGTCCTGTTCGTCTCCGGCACACCGAAGACCACGGACTGGATCGACGAGTTAAGCGTTCAAATGTGCCTCTCCCAAATGATCAAATTGTATCACAACTCCGGATAGGCCGCGGTGCCACAATGTGTGACCGCTAAAACTGTAACTGGAAATCCGTTGGGCAGCCTGCAGCTTGGCATCGGTATACAAGAGAGCCAAAAGAAAATGGTCCGACTAGCTGTTACTTCTCCACAAGACGCATGACATCACTTGGCATTAAGAGGGGCTCGATGGGGAGGAGGTTTATATCGACCCCGCAAGAACTCGTCGGCTTCCCTCCAAACTTGGGCAGCGCACCTCCTTAAAAGCGGTAACAACAACCCAAAAGGTAGTTACTCGGCTTCTTGAAAACATATCAATCGCCTCCAACCTCAGAGCACCTATATGCCCTGTGAGGATGTCGTCCATTGTTGAGACGTTAACCGCCTCGGGCGGCCCCGAGTCTCCTGGTAAGTCATCACTGGAACTGGACGGGCTGTTTATTGACCACGAGCAGGCTTTCTCAACGATCTTGTGACGCAGCTATGGCCAAACATCCGTGTTGCTGGCGCCCAAATGATCAGGGACATCGCACAACCCATGTTCGCCACAACGATGCCTGCTCCTCTGAACACGCTCGTGTTTGAGAAGATTGACCTCGGCGAAGTACCCATCCACTTCTCAAAGGTCGATGTGCACAAGACGGAGAGTGCAGGCATCAAGCTCGACCTTGACCTTGACTGGGATGGCAAGTGCGATATTGAGCTCAACGCGAGCATGATGCCCAAAATCGTTGGTTTTCCCCGTCCGACCCGGTGACTAAAATCTGCTAAGCAATGCCATTAGGGAGTCGAGCATGTCAAGGTCCGCGGGAGATTGTCGGTTCTTCTGTGTCCCTTGATCAACGTCATGCCACTGGTGCGTAATTATAATCCTTCTCTCATCCAACCCCAGACATGGATCCCACTGAACCCATCAGATCGGAGCGGCCCAAGTGGCCTTCATCAACCCGCCCTACCTCAAACTCGAGTTCACCGACGCAGCCCACGTGGCCAACATCGACGTCATCGAGAAAGCAATCCGCAAAATCATCCTCAGCATCATCTCCTCCATGGCCGTACTCCCCAACCGCTTCTTGCTCAAGCTCGACGCGAGCAACGACTTCTTCAAAACCTACCAACACCCGCTCGGCGTGCTCCGCCTGACCGTCGAGTCCGGCAGCAAGCTCGGCGGCAAGGGCGGAGAAGGCGGCGGCGGCTTCCTCAAGCGGCTGGTCCGCGACGTGCCCGACTGCTACGTCAAAGTGAACCTGTCGGCCGAGGCCGAGTGGCGCACAGCCACGGCCAAAAACTCGCGGCACCCGGAGTGGAACGAGACGGCCGACTTTGTGGTCAGCGACTTTGACCAGAACATCGAGGTCGACGTCCAGGACGAGGACACGGCGCGCGCCGACGACGACATTGGCCTCGGCACAACCACGGTCAAGCAGCTGCTGCTGGAGGGTGGGCGGCAGGAGCTGCGGCTGGCTCACAAGGAGCAGCCGACGGATGGGCGCCTGACGTTGCGAGGGCAGTTCTTCAAGTTTGTCCCGGACGCGAAGAGCTTCTCGGGCGGCGAGGGGCCGTCGGGTGAGATTGTTGGCCTGATGACCGTCCTGGTGGCTTCGGCACTTGGAGTCAGGGGTGACCGGCACGCGTTAAAGCCGAATGTGAAGGTCACCTGGGGAGAGCACGCGTTCCGGACGGCCATCAAGTCGGATGCGCCCGGAGCTGACGTCGAGAATCCTTCGTTTGATCAGGTGTTCAAGGTTTCGTTGAAGGCAGGCATGGTCCCGGGCCCGCCGGTGAGGATCGCTTTGCTGGATGGGGAGGTAGAAAACGGGTCGGTGGAGGTGGCTCTGGAGGATGTGCTTTCCAGTGAGAATCTGGCGTTGCAAAAGTCCTTTGATGTGGGCGGCGGAGCGACGGTGCGGGCTGCGGTCTGGCTGAGGGGAACCACTCCGGCGAACTGAATGGCAATGTTGAGTTGACTGCATTAATTGGGCTCGTGGGCAGAGTCGGGAGCAAAGAGCAAAATTGGAGCGATATTGAAAACAATGGGATTATGTTGAAATGCCTGATCTCATCTGAATTCTGTGTACTCGTGCAAGCTGAACGTACCGAGCAGTCTATGAACCTAGCTCCGTTAAGGTATCATCAGTATAAACCAATATTCTTACCACCCAACGCCCTTGAACGACAAACCCACCAGGCCGGGTAGACCCTCAGATTACCTAAGTCCCAACTCCTCCAGCGTAGCAAGGATATGTTTCAACGTGACCGGCCGCGTGAGAAACCTGTCGACGCCGCTGGCGAACGCGTCCTGCTCGACATCGGTCCCGCTGAGACCAGTAATAGCAATGATCTTGCACGGAGGCAGTTGGCCTGCGCGCTCAAACTCTCTGACTCGCCGTGACGACTCGATGCCGTCCATTATGGGCATCGACACATCGGTGAGAAGACAGCTGTATTGAGAGGGCGACGCCTTGTACATCTCCAGCGCCTCGAGCCCGTTCTTGGCCATTCCATGTGGAAGGCCCAGTTGCTTCACGTATGCCGCCAATATCTGGTGGAGCGGTTAGTTTCACAGCACCAGACTTCAATCGAGGATATGGGACAATGTACTTTGAGGTTGATGGGGTTATCATCGACGATCAGGACTGATTGACGGACTGTCTTCGCGGGGGCTTCCGAGACGGGAGCAGATGCCGAAGGAGGGTATGCGAGTTTCTCGGGTAACACCCGGCTGTCACCATTTTGCCAGCGCAATTCTTCTTGCCTTGCCGTGCATCGTGCATCGTCTCGCGGCGGTACTGATACTAGCGGCAGTGTCGAGCTCCTTGGGGCTAAGATCCCGGCATCTTTCAGAACGGCCGTGACGGCTTCCGCCTGCGACGGTGTGCTGCATAGAAGCGGGCCTTCGGTCTCCCTCGACGGTGAAGTTGTGCTGCCAGGCGGCGTCGGCAGCTGACCTTGCTGTGCTTCTTCCCATCTCCGGCGACTATCGAGAAGAGCCCTGGCCAGTTTGCGTGGCCCCAGCGGCTGTGACGTGAGCTCGACAAAGGCTGGTATGCGACTCGGACGCTGTGCATTCATGGATTGCACAACCCTGGGAGTCCGGCATATGAAAACGTGTGGGCAAGTGAGCAGGCCTAAGGCACCACCGGCCTGCTCGAGACCGGTCCAAAACTCGCGAGTCTGAATGACGAAGTCCGGGGAGTTGCTGTGTGCCTGGGCCTCTGACAAAACCTGCATATTTAGCCAGCCGTTGCAGATGGTCTGCAGGAGCTCGAGTTGCGGTTTGGATATATCCGGCACCCTGTGCCCATTTGTGTCAAGTCCCCGGGACTTGTTCTCAGGGCAGTTATCCCCACACCCCCGGAGCAGGACACGCGACCCGGCCAGCTCTTGTGTCAAGGCCCTGAAGCTGTCATTTTCTTCGTCTGCCGTCCGTTCGCCGAACGGTAACGGCAGGAAGACTTTGACCGAGGTTCCGACTCCGACCTGGCTTGTAACGTGGATCTCGCCCCCTAGCGCGGTAACAACCTGTCGGATGAGGCTGAGCCCCAGTCCTGTGCCTGGCGCAAAGTGGTCCTCTTGTGCAAAGGGCGTGTAGAGCTGGTTGCGCAAGTATTCCTCGCTGATTCCCTTACCAGTATCGGTAACGGTCAACACGATCTTGCCAATTTCCTGCTGAGTGCCGGGCTTGTCCACCTGCAGCCTCTCCTGCCTCAGTTCAACTTTGATAAAGCCCTGCTTGGTGAATTTGAGAGAGTTCCCAAACAAATTCATGATGATCCGCCGGAATGCACCAGGGTGTATGCAAAACAACCAGGAATCGGCCGGCTCAATATCGAACAGGATCTGGACCGGGATAGGAGGTTCAGCGCCAGTTTGGCCGGCCGTGTGTTCTGCCGGAGCTACGCTTCGGTGGCTCGCGAGACTGCGGTGGTACCCCCACATCACGTCCTGAGTCTCAGTGGCGAGCATGGAGCCGAAGCCCACGAGAACGCTCTCCACAACCTCCTCGGCTAGCCGGTCGAGTTGAACGGGTACCACCCCTCGCAACGGTTCGGAAACGGTCGCCACTTGATCCTGCCGAGATTGTCGAAGTCGAAGACGGCCGGAGTTGCTCCTCTCCAACCCAGCGGTTTTGAGAAACGGATTCATCTTGCCGTAGTCGAGGAGCTGAGTGCAAGGATGGTCAGCAGATGTACACGCCAGGTAAGGGTATACCGCCAGACTTACATGATCAATGGTGTCGAGTAAAGTCGTGCTCGATATCTGGATTGTGCGAAGGAAGCCCTCCTGGGAGCCGTCTAGATCGGTCTGCCGCAAAAGCTCAGCAGCACCAACCACGGCGTGCAACGGTGACCTCAACTCATGGCTTATAGCGCCTAAGACATCCATCTTGGTCTTGTCGGCCGCCTTGATGTGCAGCCTCGTGACCTCGGACATAATGGTCAGGCCAAACGCTTTCAGGTAGCTGAGCTCGTTCTCGGGTGTGAAGATACGTGTGGGCGTGCAAGTCCAGACGAGGCTGCCGGCAAACCAACGACTCTTCTGCGCATCATAGAGCGGCACAAACACCACACTCCTGGCTCCGGGAAACATCCTTGAAAGGACGCTCCTGATGGCCTGTTTGGTTTTAGGTGGACTCTTCTCCCTAGAGCCGTTCGATTTCCCGTTGGTGGTAGCTTGGATCGGGCGGGAAGAGATCGTTTCCGTCTCAGTGTCCCGCCGCCTCCTCATCGAACAGATCGACGAATCCGGATGCATGCCACCAGGTAGTGGGCGAGCGGGATCTGCTTCCATGTTATAGATCTTGCCGTGCGGGTAGCGTTGCAGAAGGTGATGGAGCAGCTTCTCCGGAAACTGCGTCAGAGGCGGACTTGCCTTGTCTCCATTGACGGACGATGTCTGGGATGTTGAGAAACCAAGAACTTCGCAATAAGTAGTGGCCTCCTCGGCTGCATCAGGAGTCCGGGAGGCCGGAACCTCCGAATCGTCACCGCTTGATTCCAATTCGAAGGGAGGTTTCCCGAGTACAGGGGGCGATGGCATCTCCTGGCCGACCAAGCCCCCGAAGGTCCTGATACTCGCATCTAGATAAGCCACCCCCGCCACTTCGATGGACTCTCGGACTATATTGGATGCTTTCGAGAAGAGGCCTTCGATAGCAGCTTCCAACATGTCCAAAGGCGATGCCCGGTGATTCCGCCCGAGAGGGGCCTCGGTCTTCCCAACGATGCTGCGTGTCCGGGTAGGGGCCGAGAATGTGTCGTCGGTTGGTGATTTGCCCGCTTCGATCGGTGGTAGCTTCCCGTTGTCAGAGCCGGCCCGCAGATGTTTGTTCAATGACCCCTCCCGGACCCCCGGGATATCCCTGAATGAGGGATTCGAGGAATGCGACCAATTCGACAGCATGGCCTTCCCTTCGACAAAGCTCCCGAGCCCGCGAACCATACGCTCCTCTCTCCGATAGCACTCGTGTGATCTTTTGGTCTCTAGGTAGCTCATGATGGTGACAGACATGTCCCGTATGAATTGTACCTCTTCCGAGGAGACATCTTGGCGTGGTTTGTCGTCGAAGATGCAGTACACCCCGATGTTGATGCCGGCTGGTGACCGGATAGGCACGCCGACATAAAAACGCTTTGAGGGATCTTGTACGTCGTTAAACCTGGCGTCTTGATCGAGGCTTAGTAGCACCGAGACCGGCAGATCACTTGGAGTGTCCCCCGTGTCGCTGCCCGGGATCGTGAGGGAGGAGGCGGGTCCTGCAAGGACATGTTCGCAAATGCTGGTTGCTCGGGGCACAGCGGTCCCGCAAAGCCAAAGTTGATCCCGATGGTCTTCATTCAGGTTTAGCGGTGTTGCACGGACAGCTTCGGCAACGATGTGCTGGTTGCGTCGGTCAAAGAGCGAGACCAGGGCACGTGAGCCCCCAAGTCGGTACAAGCCGAGCTGGGCAAAGGCAGTGAGGCCCGGGTCCGGAGTGGACGACAGGACAGCGGACGGAATGGGCTTTGCGACTTCGGGATTGCGAAGCGAAGCAGTAGAAATCTCCAGCGCATCGTATCTGTGTACCAGGCGTTAGCGTTGGCGCTCGACATTAGGATAGATCACCTGCATCCAGGGAGGCATGTGGCCACATCATACGTGATGCTGAAACGAACAGAACGCTAGGCCAAGGGAGGCTACGCCGAACCAGAGACTGCAAGAAAATGCCAACTGACTTGAACGTCTCGCGCTCACGAGCTGCCTCCCACGATGATACTGAGTCCGAGTCCGAATCGTGCGCTGCTGTGGTCATCGTAGAGGGCGCTGAGGGCGTCGAGGGCGGCGAGGACGATGTGGCCCGGGGTTCGAATGATGATCTGCTCGAGTGCAACGGATCCACACGCTCACCAGGCACAGAAACGGGGGTACTTGGCCAGCCTGAACGGGCCGTGTCGTCGCAAGCTGACAGGACATATACACAGCAACGTAGAGAAACTCTGCAGAGTCGTGTCAAGCCGCGGTCAAGGAGTGTTTCAACCCACTGTCAAGAATGACGTGCGGCAACAGTTTCGACCCACGCCACAGCCGGCGAAAATGGCAAAATGGGAGGCAAGTTTGTGGTGAAGGCTGCAAGAAACCATCCACCGCCCGCTCTGAGCCTCTGACGTCGGGGACTCTTTCGGTCCACAGCCCTGTGCCTAGAACAGCACGGGGTGCGGATCGATCCACACTGATCCGTCATCTCCGGGCCTTTCACGGGAATCGCGGTCATGGTGCGCTGCTAAGCGTTGCGGGTTGACTGAATATGGAAGAGCATTACAATGGCCACGGGCAACCCTCGTTGACAATTGCCGAGTGCTTCCCGAGGCAGGTGGGAGAATTTGTAAATCCCGTAATAGGCAAATCGGAGGATCAACTCCGCAGTGTGTGCCCTGGTTTGACGTCAAAAACACACAAGAAGAGAAATAACTAACATACAGGTTCCTCGAAGAAGCGCTGATGTCATCTCTCAATCTCAATCGACGGCGAAAACGGAATGGTTGGCGAAATGGTCCATGCGCGTTCCACCAGTTGCACCGGATCAACTACGGCTCGGACATCCGACACACGCCAAGAGATTGGATCACATCCCGTCGGCAAACTTCAACCTTAAAATGATCCTACCGCAATATGACAAGCCGGCACCTTGGCTATGCAACGAAACTGTTGTAGGTAATCTGCAACATCGCATCTCGGATATCAGTTAACGCTCCATTGTTATGAAGAAGGTTCTTCTTAAGAGTTAGTCAAGCGTCTTGCATGGACCAACACTCCATGCAACAAAGATCGTTCATCTTCTATCTCAACTTGCATGACCATCAGAGACAAGTTGAACGACCGTGCATGCATGCCTGCAGGCTTTGAAGGGAACGAGTACAGTGAGCAACCGCAAGCTCAGGCTGCTGGGACAATCCAACAAAAGCGTTCCAAATACTCCTAAAGCATTGCACAGGCATCAGATGGGTCAGCTCGGCGGCTGGCCCACTGCCTGACATCAGGCAAGCTGACATACAACTGAGCCGCCCTGGCGCCCTCGCGCCTGCCCATGTCTTGATCGTCGTCCTCACTTCAATTGACTTGTCCCAGAGATTTCTCTCGCCGCCGAAAGGTGGTGTAGTTCGGACTACGGCCGAAGAGGTATATGATCAGATTGAGATGTACTTGCTGTCGAAGTGACGGTAATCGACCAGCACGCCCTCGGTATAGTCACGGTATATATCGGAGCATATTTGGCCCGGATAGTCGGTGTCGTTGGCGGCGAGCGTGTAGCTGAGCTTGCCGTTGTGGTTTGCGACTCCTTCGAGGAAATCGGCAATAGCGTTGCCGCTTCCTGCCCCAGCAGACCGCAGTACAGAATGGCCGCCACGTTATCGTGGTTTGCACAGGCGGAGATGATGCGGGACCGGTCACTTTCATTACGAAGACGGTGTTGTTGCAGCTATAGGCGACAATCTGGACGAGCGTGTCCTGGTCGTCATTGGACAGCTCCGATCGGCCACCACCCTCCCCCGTCCAGAAAGACGAAGCAGACGCCCGACTGTTCTCGGACCGGGTGTAGCCTTCAATAGAAGGCGAGCTGGCCGTGCCGCTGCCAACATCGCATTGGTTCTCTCTTCGCTGCCAAATCCGGGACGAGATGCTAAGGGGAGGAGAGCCGCTGCCCATGTCCGTGACATTTCCATTCCACTCATCCCCATTCCAGTTCCATTGCCGCTCATGCCAAGCATGCCGCCACCGAGACCACCCATGCCGCCGCCGCTGGAAGTGCCAGTGTAAGCTGTCCCTAGTGTTAGCAGGCACTTCTTCCCGTTGGATGGCTTAAGTTGCGGAAGACGCAATGTCGTTGACGATCCACTAGATCATGCTTCTATCAATGATGGCTTGTACACTGTTGGCCTGGAAAGGAAGTACTAAGTACGGCAGAGAGACCTCTCTGGAGCCACCGCAGCTGGGAAGATGGTTTCGATAGCATCCGAAGGCGTACGACTGACGGCCAACCGCGGTTGGGTCCGGCGATGGCCGGTCCCGCATGGCACCGCGAGGCTTGTTGAGTGGCAGACCACGACCATCCTGGTTGTCGTTCTTCAGGAGCACCGTCGCCTCTCGGCCGACCTGTCGAATCAGAGAAGCGTGGTCGGCCCGGACGGTCGCGGTAGTCGAAGGCGCCGGCTCCCGAGGGCCGCTTCCCATCATCAAGGTCAATGAAGTATCTTAGAAGCCGATGACGTTGCGCAAGGACATGTCATCTAGACGGGCTTGGGTCAAGCTTCCGTTTATCCAGCTTCAGCGATGGTGTCGCTCCACAGCGAGCTGGACCCGTAGTCCAACCCCGCGTTGGCAGATCCGAACGACGTCGATCGGGGAACACGATGCCAGGGAAGCCCGGGTCCGACTTGAGATAGCCGCTGAGCAGCTTTGTTGTTCTCCCACGACAGGGTGTCGTTCGCCTTGTTCATGGCGCACATGACGGCCATCATACCGCTCTTGACTCCGTCGGCAAAAGGCCACAGGTATACCTCGCGCACCGTCTTGTCCTCCGCAGGGGAAGAGTAGCAAGTAGCCGGTATTATTGACTCGTCAACTGCTTGTTGAAGAGGAAGTGCGGCCTAGCCGCGATGACGCCCGCATCCTACATGCCAACCACTGTTTGACCGATGCACTGCCGTGGAGGTAAGGCTCCGGAGAGAATCACTCGCGCGAACGTCTGCTGTACGGGACCCCGTCAAGCGGGCCCGAGGCTGCACCGTTGATGAGATTGTATCCTATCAGATAATACTCGGTGCCCACCGCCTTCCACTGCGAGGCGAAGAATGCTCTTGTTCCACGTCATGGTGAGAGCGCAAGGCTCGCCGAAACCAGACACGACGAACTGTCCTTGGGGCCTGTCATTCCATGTTTTTTTGTTAAGCGCAGTCTAGGTAGCGTTGCCGCTTACACTTCCACCAATGATGATCAATCTCTTTGGCACGCTGTGAGAGAGGCGACGAGATTCTTGGCCTTCTGATAAGCCTGGACGGCAACGCCTAAGTCGACTTGGGAACTCCCAGTTAGATGTTTGTTGCACAGACACCTAGTCTCTTCCCAGCACCTATCATTGCCGTCAGCAAGAGAAGTGCTACGATGATGGAAAAAGAATAAGTAGACGAACTGGATGTTGCTACCAAGCTGTAAGAACCGACCGGAGTGATCGATAGCACTCGCCGTGAAGGCAAAGAACGCCACTGGCGCCTTCATGGTTATAAATACAAGTACCGGGTGGAATGATTGAGGAGAAAGTTGCTTCAGAGACGGTTCGTTTCAGATTTCGACGAATGTTGTTCAAAATATAATATTATTATTCCTACACCGCTGTGCCTTAGGGCGTGCCGGACCTTCAACTTACTTGTTCAAAATATAACTAATCCACCACCTTCACAAGCAGTATCAATACGATATATGAAAGTGAGGCACTTGGATTATCAACACCGCCCAAGGCGCCGAGCGAGAGAAATAATAAAAATAGATACACAACGTTAGTTATAGATAAAGGGCATTTTCGGCTCACCGCAGTGCAAATAGTTAAACAGAACACCTTTCCCTTCTTGGTACGGAGCATCACTGGCTTTTCTCTTATATGGGCACTTCCCTATCGCTACCACAGCATCTCTTGCAATGTATATACAGACAGTGACTTGCGGCCGAATACCTTAGTGTAGGTACCTAACGTAAATCGAGTGCAATTCCAGTTTTGCGTTCAAGTCATGAAGTGCAGCAGCCAGCTGAGTTGGGAATGAGTAGGCGGGCTGCTGCGCACGCCATTTTGGGGTGGGTTGACGTCTTACTGACCGAGGATCACGCCAACCACTCCCCCTCCCGGCTTCCTCTACGCTCTTCCTCCCTCCTCCAGTTGGCCTCTTCTACCGAGTCAATTGCCGCAGCATCTCTTCCTCAGACATATCCCACAGCCCATAATTCCATCTCGATCAAGATCGGGCCCCGTCTTTGCTATCAACTACTTCGTCCGACGTCAAGCTCCGACGGCACTCCCTCTGGAGCGATCCGGTTCTGTGTGCGAAAGAAAACAAAAACGCCATCAAGGCAAAAGCACTGGACGCCGCAAAGGCAATCCTCAACGCATCGCAATACAGGGCTCGGACCGCAGTCTCCAGCGCCGGAGACAGCTCGCTGAGCGAGAACAGAGACTTTCGCAGTTTCTCGATGAGCTGCCGTCGCGTTAGAAACGACGCATCGGAGTATTGACGTATCTTGGGGCACCCACCTCTTCAGTCGCGGCATCCCCAAGCGTCCCAGAGAGCCGCGTCAGCAAGACATTCTGGACAATAGCGGAGGTCACGGTAACACCGTAAATGGTGCCCAGGGACCGGATCAAATACAGTGTCGAGGTAGCAACTGCTTGATCTGCCTATGGTTAGCTTGTCCTCATGCAGGTGAGTTCGCAGCTGCCCTAAATACCTGAATGCTCGAATAGAGACACAAAGCTAAAAAGCACGCTCGGGTTCGTTAGGCCGAGTCCGAAGTTTGCCGGCAAAAGATAGACGAATTCACGCCACCGATTCCCCGTTGTTCCCATTGTAAGAGCAAGAAGGTTACCGAGCAGCATTGTCCCGGTCCCCAGACGGACATTCAGACACAACGGATAGCCACGATGCATCAACGACCCCGCAACAACACCACCGAGCGGAGTAGCGAGCGCCGGGACCATGAGGCGCAGTCCCGCTTGAGACGGAGAATCACCCCTTACTGCTTGAAAGTACAGTGGAATCATGAACATGTACTGACGAAAGCGTTAGCAGCTCCAGTTCTCAGCGATAAACGATCGGACGAACACTCACAGCGTACGCTGCCATACCCGAGAACACGTTGGTCAGCTGGACGGCAGTGGGCTGCCAGCCGCGCAACATCCGGAGCGGAATCATGGGGATCGCCTCGGTCGTGGCCTCGATCATCACGAAGATGAGGAGCAAAACAACGCTGCCTACCAGCGAGATGGTAACAACAGGGCTATCCCAGGAGAAGTCGTTGCCACCCAGACTCAAGCCCAAGAGCTGCGCCACCAGCCCGAACACCAGGACGAGAGCTCCCGAAAAATCCAGACGCCGCATAGCAGACAGGAAGGGGTGCTTCGCGTCCACTACGGAGTCAATGCATGGGGGGTTTTCCAAGACAAAATATCCCACAACAAGGGCCAGGACTGAGACAGGAACCTGCAGCAAGAAACACCAGCGCCATCCGATGGTCTCGGCAATCACACCTCCGAGGGACGCTCCCAAAACAGCACCAAGCCCGACAAGAATATTCTGCATGGCCTGGTACATGCCTCTTCGCTTGAATGGAATCATGTCCGAGTTAATCACGGTAGCTGTCACCAGTCAGTATCTGGTTCAGTCAGAATCGCGCCTTGGTAGACAACTTACCCATGGTGATCAGGCCGCCTCCTCCGAACCCCGTCACGGCCCGCATCACATCGAGCATCAGCATGCTGTCTGCCACGGAGCAGCCGAAGCAGCCGACCATGAAGGTCACGGTCGAAATAAAGAAGCATATCCTGCGGCCGAACATGTCTGAGAAGCGGCCATACAAAGGCTGAAAGGCTGTGCTCGTGATTAAGTACGACGTCGTCAGCCATGCCGCATTGTTTGCAGCGTTGAAGTTGGAGCTTATGGCCGCGTACGTCGACGCCGTGATGGTGCCATCGAATCCGGAGAGAAACACGTTCGCCCAGAGGGCTACGATTACACAGTTAGTATCCGGGCAAGGCTCGCACCTCATCTCCTTCCGTCTCGGTCGCTACCTACCTGTTTCAATCCACCAGAAGCCAGGTGAGGGGTGCCATGTCGCCTCGTCGACTGGCTTCGGGAAGGTCACATAGGCAGTTTTTTGCCCCTGTGACCCTAGGAGAGATGTTGTCTCGTCGATCTGCTGGACAGAGACGGCGACGTCCCGGGACCGCGAGTTGTCTTCCATGCGGTTGATGGTCAGTATGTTGCGATTCCAGTCGGATTGGCAAGGCTGAGACTCAATATGCGAGCGATGTGCCTCTGCTCCGGAGTCCGGTATGTAGATGTACCACTGGAGTGGCAAATGCCAACTTGTGTGGGAGGGGGGAGGCCGAGTGGCCAGGCCCAACGTGCTAGCTACACTTTTCCGCTATGGGAAAGTTGCGTCGCATCGTCGCTCTGGACTGTCCAGTCCTGCCTTTAGCTGCGGCATCGGATGCATGCGCGGCACAGACACAGGCCGATAGTTCTGCGCCGATAACGGTTTGAGATGGCGGGCCGTTTTCCAGCCTTCCTTTCTTCCTTCTGTGCG
Organism: Parathielavia appendiculata; assembly: GCF_033297405.1. Lineage (NCBI taxonomy): Eukaryota > Fungi > Ascomycota > Sordariomycetes > Sordariales > Chaetomiaceae > Parathielavia > Parathielavia appendiculata. Next base: position 14,908 of record NW_026944268.1, read on the forward strand.
CTGCTTTCCACGTCTTCCATTATCCAGTCATCGTCTCGGCCAAAACACCCACAGGCTCTTCACCTCACACTTCAATTTCATCCTGAGCCCTGTCTAGCGAGAGATCGAATATCGTCGTTGAAGACTTGGGTTCGATCGGGGTCTGGACCGTCCGGCCCCTGTCCTGCCCCATGCCCTTATCGTGCCCTTTGGGACCCGCGTGATCTGATCCACCGGGCGCGAAGCGAGACTGTGTTCTGGCCAGCAGCCGTTGAGGCGCCTGTGTGGCGTTTGATTCTTGTTTTCCAATTACCTTGGCACTATTTATCTCTGGCTTCTCACACATCTTAGCCTGTTGCCGACCGTCCTGCCCTTTAGCATTGATGCTCTCACTCATCACTTCTGCCGCAACCGGGCAGGGCTCACCCCGTTGCAGCCGATTGGGGTTCGCTCCGGGCTGATGTGCATTAGCTTGAATCCCTTAAGCGATTTTCGTCCTTGATATCCACACTTCCCCGCTCTGTCCGTTGTGTCCCCTCCGAGTTTCGACGGCTTTCAGTCTTTGCCGACTTTCATTTCGTGAGGCCCAGGATAGTCGTTTTGAAACAGCTTCCGAGACACAAAAGGTCAAATGGGCCGAGTTTTCTCTCCGAGACATCAGGTGTTCGGGGAGATGGCCCTTGGATTTTTCAACGTATACCTGACCTAATGCTCTGCCGTACTGACCCGCCATATGATAGGCCTAACAAGAATCTCGGTGGCCTAAGATGCACAGCTTTATGCGGGCAGCTCGCCCGTACCATGCCCTAGATCATGGCCTTCTTGGCCAGCATGCAAAATTCCACATCCTCAGGCCAGTCAGGGAACCTGTTGGAACGTGAACCCTGATTCAGGGGTGCGAAGACGGACCCACATGTGGCTGGTGATAGACACCCTGGAGGCTGTCTGGAACATCGGACAGTTGAGAACACAGAACACAATCAACATCAGAAACAACCAAAATTGACATCCTCGTGACACTCTGCGACCACTGACCATTTTTCCCTTCGTTTGCCTCGTAGCGGTTCCGACAGAACCCATCCTCAAACAAATCCGTCAAACAGTCCAACTCTCCCTCCCATCCCGTCATCTCGCCTTCACAACCTTCTCCCAGCTCACAAGCTCCTCGTCTGTCAACAAAAACGCATCTAACACCGCTTCCAAACCCTTCACATTGAGCTAGCTCCTCCCCAACGAACACAATATCCTGGCCCTGTCCCTACTCTCATCATCTCGGGATTTCATGCTGCACAAGCGCGTCGACTTTGGCATCGCCCGTTGTATAGGCCTCGGGAGGGAGAGTGCCCAGAACCAGGGCCGTCCGCCGCGAAGTGTGAGCATATGTGCGCCCGCCTGTGACCATGAGCCGGTACAATGGGGTCATGTGGCGAAGAAAAGAACTCGCCCTTGGAGCTGAAGAGGCGGAAGAAGAGGGGCGATGCGCGCTTGTTGCCGAGGATGGTGTTGTTCTCGGTGAGCTTGACGCCGATCAGGGTGCCGTTGCTGAACTGTCGTTTGACGTGCTGCCGGATGACTACGGGGAGGAAGTCGACAAAGGCCGATTCACGGTCGTCGGTCTTATGCGGCATCTGGAATTTGAGCCGGAATGTTCGTCGCCCCCTTCCTCGGCTTCATCGTCTTCGCCGCCCCTGTCTGGATGCTCTAACCGGAGGATGAACTTGTCATAAAACAAAGCCCATAGTTGACGAGAATGGAATAGCCGTCTGGGCGTTCACACGAGATTGCCGAAATTGTGCTCCTCTGTCTCGGGCTTTTGGTATAAGGACGTTGTGGCTGTTGACCTGTACCATGCTCAGATAGGCAAACCCAGAATGATTTTTGATGACGCCAGAGACTGGCCTCCCTGAGAATCATGGCAACCATATCCGGTTCCGACACGCTCCGTGTTGAACATGCCCGTGTTAACGATTTCATTCATATCAGTTCTGCAATAGCTTGATTCGAGCGCCTTTGCCCGCTGGTTCAGCTTGGTAATCCTGTCAGAACTGCGAGCTTTCACCTCTCCGTCAACCTACGGCGCACGAGGAATGCCAGGTGAAAAAAAGGGAAAGGGGTCAAACTTACACCGTATCCAGGTCTTTCCGCATTCCTCGTCGAGCTGGGTGGCCGCATCTGCGGCTAGAGAGCCCATCTGCTCGGCCAATCTCCGATCAAATGTTTCCGCCAGCTGCTCTGGCTCGCTGACACTTCTGCTCTCGGTGATTGGTGTAGTCGAAGTCTTGAAACTCTGACAGTCGAACCAGTTCGTCGAGAAAGTAACCTCGAAGGGCGCAGCAAATTCACGCATTTGCAAGGCGATGACTTTCTCCTGAGTCTTTGTGAGGCGGAGGGTTTGCTTCATGATCAGAGAGGCATCCACGTTAGTGCTTAACATTGTGTCAGTAGCTATGGGGCTCTAGACGGAAGGCAAGTTACGCAAAAGAATGCTCATGCGCTGATGTCGTCGGCGACAATGACCACCTACTCGGAGGCCATGCTCAATCCGAAGGATGTGCCGAAGTCACGTCACGTCGTCTTCCCCCTGCCCTGTCCCTTCGAACCGTTTCAGTACTCATCTCCCCAAGTACTCAAGTCTGTTGATGCCAGGTTGTTTAGAGTGAGACCAGAAAGAAAAAGTGACTGGAAGGCCTTCTCTTGTGTATCCGGCTTGCATGGTGCAGTGATGTTCTGCTCCTTGGATCATGTCTGCGCTGTTGTGGCCACGATTTGACCGAAAGAAACAAACTAAGGAGGAAGGGGTGGCAGCGGAGGATGAAAAGGAGAGGACGGGCACCAGCAGGAGGTCCGTCACGGTCTTGAACTTTTATCTCGGCGATGTGCGCTCAGTGTCATTCCCATTGACGTGATGAGCCAATGCCCCGCCGTCGTCTCCATCATGAGACCCTTCGTTTGGCCATCAAGGTTCCCTATCAGGGGTCCTGCAGAAAGAGAGCTTTGAATTGATAAATCAGGGATTACAGATTGGCTGGACGTTAGCCTGGATCGATCCCCTTCCACTATTATGTTGATGTTCTTTATGGCTCCCATATTACAAACATAGGAAGGTAACACAAGATCCAACAGAGTGAGGATCATGATTATTCCGGCTAAGTAAATTACTACTTCGGCTAGATTCCTCTGCTCTTGCCAGTGACTCATGGATAACAATCCAAGTCACCCGCTAGGTTGAGGCTTGATACCTCCTGTGCAACATCTTTACAACAACCCTTAAAGCCCACGGTTCTTTTGTTCGCCAATCTCAAACACTGAGAAAGGAAACTGGCGTCACAGGGACACCCAACGCCGCCATGCACATGGTTACTAACACACCAATTTCACCTACACCAGCTCCAGTCACATCACTTGAGCCGCCTCCAAACCCCGAGCGATGCCACAACAATTTTCTACCAGCAGAATGACTCAAGGCAAAAACAAGCCTTTGAGAGCCAAACGCGGCCCCAGCCAATCTTCAAACCGTGTCCCCAAACTCCCGCGCCCATCCCCTTAGTGCGACGCTGTCCTCTCCCCGTACCAGCTCCTCGAAGCAATCCTACTCCACGTCGACATGCGTACCCTCCTCGTCTCCGCCGTGCGTGTAAACTCATACTGGCAGTCGGTCATCACCTCCTCCCTCGCCCTCTAGCGGCATCTCTTTTTCGCCTCCGACCCAGATATGCCTACAACAGCCACCCTGACCACCGGGAATACCACCCTCCCACCCGCAGCCCTGAAAGCCCGCCTCGTCCAAAACTCCCTCCTTGCCTCCGCCTTTCCCAGCCTCTTCAACCTCGTCGGCGCCGGGGAAGACGAACCCTGGCAGGTGGAAGCAGGCCTGCTGCCGAGGTGTGCTGGGTTTTTGGATGCGCGGACTTCATGGTTAATACCCAAGAGGCAGAAGAGTAGCTGTCTCGGCTGGGATTATAGACTGGTCAAGCCGAAGCCTAACCCGGCCATTATGGGGTAAAGGTGCTAGCTGGCGGCGGATGCTCGTGTCGCAACCGCCGCCGGTGGTGGCCGGCCGAGTAGGGACGTTGAAGGATGCATGGAAGGGGAGAAGGGCGGGGTTTCTGGTAGATGTGAGCCGGGACGGTTGTGGAGGGCTGAGGATGGGGGAGATATATGATGCTGTGTTTGCTGTGAACTGGGAGGGCCCCAACAGCGGGCCGTGGGTTGCTTGGAGGGTGCCTCGGGAGATGGGATGCTCGCATATGCTACCTAGAGTGGAGGATCTTGACTTGAGCTGTCCGCCTGTAAGGCCCCTGCCGCCTGCGCAGTAGTTGGCGGTCGCTGATTTGGTGATTGGGGAGGATGATCGGGAAACGACAAGGAGTGGGAATCACCATCTGCGGGTTTGTACAACGCACTACAACGGGTCGTGCTTTGTAAGGTACGACGGGGCAAAGGAGATATTTCACGGTGAAGAGTACGAACCAAAGGGTCGGCTATGGCTGCCACCTAAAAAGAAGAGGGGCAGCAAACAATATGAAGTCATGAGTAGGCCTTTTGCCGATTAGGTGGTTTCTTCACTTCAAGTCATTAGGGGCATGGGTCAGGATCTCAACGATTGATGCTGGGGTCAGTTGAACGGCGGCTGACCTTCTAAACAATCCTGCTTATACTGCCGTCAATAGATGGTGGCATTGTCCGAGTTTATTTTCGAATCATAATATGAATTGGGTGACGGATATCGGAGAACATGATGTGCCCTGATTGTGTATGGGAGTTGAGATATCCCCTGCTGGGGATGACACGACGTCTGACAATTGCAAACCATGGAGAAGAAGGATCATGAACAAAGAGGACGATGGACGGCCGAAGGTATCTGGTTCGACTGAGCGTAGAGGTACATTTTTCATGGAGGTAGCCCATCGTAAAGTGTCTGGCAATGATCTGGGCATAGGCAGGTAAAACAATGGCAGGGGATTGCACTGGTTACTAGTCTAAACCGAACGATGCCGCGCAATTATATCTAATCCAATTTAATCCTGTGTATACATGTACAAACGCAATAGCTTGAAATGTATTGATTAGGTACCCGAGCTTACATGGCGGTGTTGACCGTTACTGATGCACTCCATCCCGCTGGCACCTTGACCGATCCGGAGTCAGACTCGACCGCAATTTCCCGACCTACAACGATGTTCTGAGTCCGAGGCCGCGCTAGCCCCTCGCCCAAAATCTGCTCATCGCTGTCCCAGGCAGTCACCGTGGCGTTGCCTTTGTACCTGCGGCTCCCGAGCGGGTAAGCACCGCTCCCGCCTCCGCCTATTGTTCTGCCTTCGAAAGGTGTGTTATGGGTGTTGTGCGTGGAGAAAAGAACACCAAGCCCGATGTTAGTGCAGAAGGCTCGGATAGGCGGTTGCAGTATGGGCAAGTTGGACACGACAATGGAAACGAACTCCTCGCGGATGGCCCATTCGCTGCCAGTAACTGCGCCCTCCGGACCAGACTATAGAAGACAGACATGTCAGCTTGAACGTCCTTCAGAAGGGCAGCGCAGGTAAGCATAACGGAGGGCTACGTACAGTAAGGATGACAACTCCACGGACGATGGCCGCTGCAATGACAAATAGAACTCCGGAGAACAGGGCGGTCAGGGAAAGCTTCTTCTTCAAACTAATGTTCACAGCCCAGAGAAGCTTTTCGAGGCCTGTGTAAGCAAAAGTGACCCCGGCAAAATGAAAGATCAGGGACGACATACTGGGAGAGGGATAGCCAGCAAGTACACGTCGGTGAGAACATCCGGGATCAGCACGGACAGAACGTAAAGCTTGGAGTTGGTCGGTTGACAAACTGCGAGCCTGATGTCAGCACCATGTTTTGAAAGTCCAGGCTGCGGAACGAGAAAACCTACCACTCCCAGGGTCGGGGTTGATCTGCCAGTATTTTGACATAGGCCGACACCCAAAAAGGAGAAGGGCCGTAGTGACGATCCAGGTGATGCCAATGAATGCATACGCAATATAAACGCGAATTTTCAGATTCGCCAGGTTGGTACTGTCTCCAAGTCGTCAACCAGGGTGGGCAGGGAAGGCAAGAGTGGCAGGGTGATTAACGCACGTTAGCCTGGAGTAGAAGACAGCGACACAGACTTTGATGCACCAAAGACTCGCGGCGTAGAGGGTCCAGCCAAAGACCTGAATCTTGGAACCCAGGACACGGTGCGCATACTCTACGGAGTCGGGGGAAAGCGAGGCACGCTGCTCGTCGGTCATGTAGCTGTTGGTTAAGCCATTGGCTCCCGTCACAACGTAAATCGCGGCTACCAAGTCGATTATGCAGAGTATCTGTCGTTGCTCAGTAAGAACTCTCGGTTATCGTCTGAGTCAGCTGACTGGACTCGGCCCGGGACTTACACCAGCGACTGGCATGAGGTAGTCATCTAGCTGCAACCCTCGCAACCCGACATTTCTCACGCGCACAACTGTCCGGAGGGCAATGGTAACCAGCACTAATGAGAGAAGAGTGAAAGCTTCCGCATTTCCGCCCATTTTGTCGTGGTTGGTCCAATTCGGAAGTGGAACGTCAGCTCTCGAAAGCAACAGACAAGAAAAGAGAGTTCTTATTTGACTGCCGCCAGCTCCTAATGAAGCTATTTTAGTACTCACATTCAGGTTGCCTATAATGGTAATGTTTTGCAGTCAGTCGGCAAATTCCGGACCCAAGCCAAGACGGGGAACCTGGGGGCTCGTGGTGAGTTACTCCGTCGTGCTTGCAGATCCTCATGAGATTGCGCAGTTTCGATAGAATGGCCTCGCATTGCTGTAACAATGAAGAGTCCGCGGAATGCATCCCGGGGACCCTGTAGAACAGGGCAAGGTTGCGTTTGTGTTTCACCGCCTAACATGCCCCCCCAGTGGTGTACTACTCCGAGACAGTTCCCCTGAATGAAATAAATTTGCCAGGGATCCAGGACTGACCATATACCAGCCTAGGTAACCTCAATCCCTCTCCTACGGGTTCTTACCTCAGATTTCACGACTATAACCATCTTGGCCAATAATAATCTACAGGCTGGCAGGAGCACCTGAATGCTTGTGCAAGCTGACCACATGCATTCTACCGAATCGGAACCTGCGCGGTCATAAGAGTTGCTGCCTGGCAATGCCAAGGAAACGTGCTAGGGGAGAAGACGTGAAACTATCTCCCTTCTCAAGCTCTAGAACTTGAATCGTAAAGCTGGTTGGCAGGTAGGCGCTCATTTTCATCCATCATCATCATCATCTCGGCGAGACTCGGCCAGCATGATAAGTTTGCGTCGGCGCGGAAACAACGATTGAGAGCTCGAGTCTGGAATGTGTGCACGGATGGAGACTAGTGTGGAATCGGGGAGTCTTCCGGAGTCTCTTCTAGACAGGGGCTTTCCCCAGGCCGTTGTTCTAGCGTCTTTAAACGCGCAAGTTACAGGGTCAGGGATCCGTGAGTTCTATACAGTGTGTCGACATTGGGGGAATGTGCTGCCCCTCACTGGACGTGTCTAGGGATTGACGATGCTAAGCTAAAAGGGGTCAGACTTCCCCTCTGACAATCATTGCCCATCTCAGCTATCATTTCGGCCCTAAATCTTCCGCACATAAACGCCATTATTCGACTCTTTGCGCCGCCTCAAGGTCGAGTCCTCGACAACAAAGCGTGTCCACCGGTTGCGGCCCCTTTCGTTCCAGCCTTGGAACCATCCCAATCGCAAGCGACTCACAACAACAGGGCAGCAACACATAAGCTAAGCACCAAGATGGAATCCGCATATGACTTTGTGGTGGTCGGAGGTAGGTTACCCCTGTTCGTCTGCATGTTGACCTTCTCGCGAGGCATCAGAAGGTACCTAACCCGCGCACGACAACAGGCGGGCCTGCGGGCTGTGCACTTGCGTATGGCTTGGCTCACTCTCCCAAAAACCCCAAGGTTCTCTTGCTCGAGGCCGGTGGGAGAAATGCGGACCCAAACCTCCGGGTCGATGGGCAGCGTTGGTTGACCTTCACGAACAAGGACTTGAACTGGGGTTACATGACAACACCCCAAGTTCACTGCGGCAATCGAGAGCTCGACTATTCTAGGGGCCTTGGTCTCGGCGGATCTAGCGCTATCAACTTTGGTGTCTTCAGTATCGGCGCCCGAGACGATTACGAGGAGTGGGCACGCATTGCGGGCGACGATGCGTTCCGCTGGGCGCCAGTCCAAGAACGCCTCAAGCGCTTGGAGACGTTTCACGGCGCCCTTCCCACTGGCATTGGCACTAAGTACGCATCGCCCAGGACCTCGGACCATGGCTCGTCCGGTCCTCTTCACGTCGGGTATCCTGCCGAGTGCGAGGCCGACCTCGTGCCGCTGCTCGATGCCTTCGAGCAAGCCGGATACCCGCTGAACCCTGACCACAATTCCGGCAACCCAATCGGCATGTCCTTGCTGATCAGCTCGGCACACAAAGGGCAACGCTCCACAGCCCAAGACCTGCTCACCCCCTGCCCAGAGAACCTCACCGTCTTGGCTGAGGCACCAGTGCAGCGGGTCCTGTTGGAGGGTAAAAGGGCGATTGGGGTTGAGGCGAATGGGAAGGCTTATTTGGCTTCCAAGCAGGTCATCTTGGCGGCCGGTGCCCTCAACACTCCGCGAATCCTTATGCACTCTGGAATTGGACCGAAGGAGCAGCTTGAGCAATACAATATCCCCGTGGTCCACGATGTCCCGGCCATCGGCCAAGGTCTCCGGGACCACGCCTTCTGCCCGCTGGTCTACACCCGCACGGAAGCCAGCACTGCTCGTCACGGCTTCTACGGCAACCAGGCGGCCATGGACGCCGCCTTGCAAGAGTGGAAGCAACATGGCACGGGACCATGGACCAAGTTTGCTACCACGATGGGCATCGGCTTCTTCAAACTGGAGAGACTTCCCTCCTCGGACGAGTTCAAGTCGCTGCCTGAGGAGGAACAAAGATATCTCAACTCGGAGACAGTGCCGCATTACGAAATCTTCACGCACTTCCCAATTCACTGGTTCCTCCCCGGCTTCCGAAACGAAGACCTCAACTACTCCTGCCTGCTCGTCTTCCTATACAACGCCCAGGGCCGGGGAACCGTGACTCTGCAGTCGTCCGACCCCAACGTCCCGCTTCTCTTCGACCCCAAGTTCCTCGAGCATCCCTTTGACCGTCGCAGCGCCATCGAGTCACTTCGCGAGGTCTTGCGTTTTACAAGAACCGAGGCATACGCCAAGGATACGGTCTCGACCCTCGCGGCGCCCAAGTCAGACTCGGATGAGGATCTGCTAGAGTACTGGGCGCAGACCATCGGGTCCAGCTGGCATATGACCGGCACAGTCAAAATGGGTAAGCCAGGTGACGCCGACGTCGCGGTGGATAATGATTTCCGGGTTGTGGGCGTCGAAGGGCTGCGCGTCGCCGACATGAGCGTCGTTCCGGTGCTGCCGAGTTGCCATGTGCAAGCCGTCGCGTGTAAGTGCCACGCTTATGTGTTTCTGACCTGGTAACAAACACTGACCTGTTGGGCAGACATTACCGGCGCTATATGTGCCGAGAAACTCGTCAAAGACTATGGTCTTGAGTAGAACCGGTGCCTTACCTCAAATGTTTCGTCTCACCACAATCTATCTCGCATGTGCACTGCACTCTGGTTTCACTTCCATAGCCGAGATAACCATGGATGTACTCGTTCATGCTATGGATCTCCCTCGAGATAATCAGAACCGGTAATCATCCTCATCGTTGACTCTCCATCCCTCCGGATTGTGTCTGAGCTGCGCGGGACTGAACTCAGGTGGCTCTTAGAATTCCCAATTCTGGCGACGTGCCAACAGTCAGTCCTCACATGCTTCGATCCAAGCCTTGCGACCGTTCTCAACCTTTTGTACTGGACGAATGCAGCAGCCTCGTACTCGAGACAAAACTCTCCTGCTCCTTATCCCACGCCGAACCCACAAACCATTCACCGCCAGGCTCCCCCATATCCAACTCATGCACATCCAGGTCATGTTGCCATATAAAGATAGTCTCAACCTCGGCGGCTTCCCTTCCATCGTCAACCTCCCGCTGCAAGGACACTACCTTGCCCCGTTCTCATTCACTCTCCGCTGAATTCACATCCGCCCCCTCCATTCTAGACAATTTGCACCGTTTTAACGGAGCCTGAAAGGCAGTAAAAATCACCCGGCTCGAGGACGGAAAGACAACCGAAACCTTTTCTCAAATCAGGACAGTCTCGGAACACCAGCTGAGGCAACCAGGACCCGGCCCTCTTCCAGACAAGCCATTTTACGGCGAGTATGGGTTTTTCACCCGGCCACGAGGGCGCGGTTTTCCTGTATAGTAAGTTGTTGAAGGTCCGGCACGCCCTAGGGCACAGCGGTGTAGGAAGAAAATAATAATTTCTCCCAAGCCTTGGCATTATTGCGCAGCTGCCTTCTCAGTTCTACGTGATTACCCCAAAGTTAGGTAAACGTAGGGATAGAAGTCAACCCAAGGTAAAGAGAATTGGCTCCTTGACTGTAGATACCATAGGCAGCCATGAACCCCCAACTCCTCAGCTTCCAACGGCATGTGCAGCTCTGAGCCCAGTCCGGCAAGACTCCTCCCAAGTTCTGCAACGGAAGGGGTCAGCCAGAGACATTGTAGCCCAAACAGAAGAGAGTACATACAGCGTTAGTTATCATTTTCCCAGATACTATCACCATCATTCCATCGTGTTGTGGGCATAAACCTCGTTCACCAGGGCCTAGAGGTCCGGAAGAGACAGGTCCCAAGCTTTGAGACGGAACCTTTATCGGCCCAGGATTTCTACAAAGTCCAACTTGCATGTTTATTACCTCGACCACGGTTGCAGCCATAAGCCCTTCGACATGGAGGAAGCGCCACCTGTTGGTATCTTTCATTAGGATGTGGGTGCGCCGAGAGCTTTGGGTTTTCAACACCTCAATTCATTAACGAATGCTGCTATGATACAAACAATCAACTCTGCCGACTCGGGCCCGGCGCGGCGCGTCACCTCTCACGCTTATTCAGGTCCTCCAAATCATCACTAGGGCGCTTCTTTCCGGACGATCGTGACCATGTTGTCCCTATAATGTGCAGGCACGAAAGGAGAGGAGTACCTATACTTGCCCATCATAACAGTCGCGCCAAAGACCGCCGCCCCCGAGACCAATTAGTACTCATTGACTGTGTCATGTTTGCAAGGCTCAAAGTTAGCTTAGGTCATGTAAGGGATGAAAAGGACGGGCCGAACACAAGGCCCGACAATAAACTTACAAACCGAAGGCCCAGGGATTATGTAATCTCGATTCGGGAGCCAGAAGTCAGTGTAGATATTGTGCACGAGACCAGGGTCCTGGGACGAGTACAGCTGTGACCCAGGGGTCCCCTTTGGCAGCACGGTGCCCTCCCCAGTAACGTTAAGGTTGATGCACTGGGGGTACAACTGCGTCGAGTTCTCTGCGCCGCCAGGGTGAAGGGCAATGAGCTCGTGGCGCAGGACGTAGTTCCCCGGCTTGAGATGTGTAGGTATGGTGACCGTCCAAGTCAAGTTCTTCTCGATCAACAGATCAGTGGCCCATCTCCCCGCCACGCCGCCCACAGTGCTTTTCTCAAGTTGGCCCATCTCGTCAATCTTGAACCATCTGAGCTCGTCCAGGTCAACAGTCGTGCAATCCGCGCCGCAATCGGCCATATAATCGAGCACGGGGCCGTGGTGAGACACGGGCCAGTCGTTCCACGTTACGGCTATGTCGCTACCAGCTGCGACTTGGGCCACCAGCTTGCCGTTAGTGGCGTTAAGATGGCAATTGACGTCGCGCGAGGCGAGAGTCACGGGGTCGGAGGCTACGTAGCCATTGTCTTTTGCGCCGTTGCTCCAGGTAATGCTGTCCGGCTGTGGGCCCCACGGAACCTTCGTCGGATCATGGCCGTAGTAGGATATCCCGGCGATGGTGACTTGGGAGACGTGGCCGTGGCCGGAGACGAGGGTGGCCAAGAAGAAACCGGTTGAGTATGTCAACGCGGAACGCATTGTGAGGACAGTCCAGTAAGGGGTGCTCGATGTAGTCTATGCAGAGGATGGAAGATTGGATGGAAGATTGGATCGACATGTTCTTATACCGCGGGGTTGAGGCCAGACTAAGGGGGTTACTTTGGTAGTTTTAATATACGGGCCTGTTCCCGTAAGTCCGACTGCCACGAGGTAGCATTGTTGCGGACGTGATGAGTCCGTTATCGGTGCATCCTGGAAAGGAACAATGAAGTAACGCAACATAATCAGTAGGGTAGTTTATCAACACATCTTCTCTCGGCTCCGATGCAATGCAATGCCGCTGTTCCGTTGTGACAGCCCCGCACGGCGGCTCAGGTCCGGAACAGTGGTTCAGAGCCCAAAATCTGCCTCTGGCCGGGAAGGATATAGGCCCAACGTGCAGTAGGGATGCATCCAATTCGGGTTTCTTAGGGCCAACGTGGGAGGAATGCAAGGGCGTAATACCCGAGTACTAAAACCAACATGACGGACGTTATTTCAACGAAGGTGAGCCCTTTGATCAGTTTTATCTAGTTGAAAGACCTAACAAAGTCTCGGCGCCATTGGAATAATACTTCAAACGCGACGAATGTTTTGTCCTCTGGCAGTTGCCTTGTCTATTACGCCGACGGACGACGGCTTCGCCAGGATGCTGAACCTTACTGAGGTTGTCCAGGCGTGAGCTGGGAGAATTGTCCCCAAGATACGATCGTGCGAAGACAAGACACACGATGATCATACGTCTCAGGGTATCTCGACGGTTGAAAGATACTCCGACAGATCGTAACTCCCATTGATGTGCGTTGAGCTTTCGTTGCAGGGCACCAACCGCACTTCTGATGAATCGGGAGAGCCTCTACAATTGTTCCAAGAAGATCCCGCAGAAGGCCCAAGACATTTTCTATGACGGTCCGGCCCGGCGGTTCGGCTCCCGCAGCGATGGCTCGGAGCTACAATAGTAACCCGCTTCCGGCCGCCACATGCCCTGATTGGGAAGGAGGGTGTGGGGCCAATAGAGCAGCGGCTGTGCGGAGGCTGGACGAAGCGGCTGTCCCAGACTCTGGTTCTACACAGTAACTCCTCCTGAAATTTGGGTGTGAAGACGGGAGGAAGGCAACGGGTTTCCTCCTGGCGTAGGCTTAGAGCTTCCGCTTCAACAGCATTACCCATTAGTTTCCGCACCTATGCCCTTCTGTATAGGGACCTTCTAGGTTGATTAAGATGTGTGTTGCTGAAAATCGGAGGAGAAAGGACCTACTAGTTCTCATTATGACTGGTGGCGTTATGAATGCGGTATCTCAGGCACCGATGGCGTCTGTGTAGGTACACTTCCTTGTCGAGCAAATCCAGAATCCGCCGATCAATTAGTTTGATTGGAGTGACTCGACACCATCGGGCGTATTGTCTTAGAATTCTCTTTTTCCAGAGGAGGCTCTGTTGACGTTGTGCGATAGGGAATTTCCGTAAACGTTTGACGTGATTGCAGGCTTGGGATATCGCTTTTGGTTTCGGCGGCCTTCCCGCTTGGGTTCCATGCATATGATGGTTGTGGTCAATCTCTGCAACAATGACTGATAGGATGGTATGAGAGCAAGGATTGATGGGTGTGGACGAGGAAGGAGAGGAAGTGGAGAGGTGACAAGGGGTAGGAAGGGGCATGGGTACTCCAGCCCGCTGAGCAGCTGGCCGCTCCCTCTCTGCTACCTCATGTATCCTGTGGAAGGCAGGCGTCGAGTCTGACCTGGGTCGGAATGCTCGCACCTGTCGCAATCTCCTGCAGCTAATCTTGAGCTGCCCACCTTAACCGACCACATCCATATTATGAATTTGGAGTCCGTTAGGCTGGGGCACTCGCTTCAGTTTTAGCAAGTCAGCATCCCGCTTGCAAGGGGCTTGTTCTGGGAACCCATGTCGCCAGCTTTCCTAGGAAATAAGGTATAGTCCGGGGAAGCCGATGCAGTCTTGGAGAAGTGGCTGCAGCACCCCATGGCAAGTTCCACATCCAGGGCAAGGCGAAGGAAGGAAAGTAGTTGGTGTCCTAGTCGGCTGGTTGCTACAGGGTTGGGGGCAAAGGGGGACAGCAGAACTTTGAGGCTAGTCCTAGTTGACGTGTATGCAATCGGCTGCGCTACATAGGTTCCGCACCATAGCACCCTAGCACCATGGCACGTAGCCTGGTTTCGCGGAGGTACCTTAATATCCGCGGAGGTCAGATACCGAAGCGAGGCTAGTACCCGGGATCACTAGGATTACCACCAGGGGACCATGCAGGCATGCACCGGGCCACCCATTTCCTAGGCTCGTCGCACAATTTTGTGCAGAAATCGCGGGGGGCCCACGTGGGGCTCTAGACCGTGGCAACATGGTGCCGGAATTGCGGGGGAAACCCCGTGGCGAAAGACACCCCGGGCCAGTTGGTACCGAAGGTAGAAATCGCGGGGAAGGGCTCTTACTCCTCCATCAGGCTTACGAACCGTGAGTGTGCATGCCCTGCGATTCCTTGGCGGTATCTCCTCTATAGGGTTCTAAGATAAATCATAATAATGTTCTGAACCTACTAGGTTCACCGCGGTTTCCGACCTCCGCGAAGAGCAGACTGCCTCCGCGGTGAAAGTAAGGTAGAATAGAGTTTCAGTCAGGGTGCTTTTCTGCTCCTCCGCGGCGTCAGGTCACATTCGCAAAAATTCAGAATAGCTCGAAACTACTGCGGGAGAAACAAAGTGGGGAAGTCTGGTGCGTCAAGCCTTGGGAAGTTAGGATTCGTAGGGAATTCTTCTCTTAGGGGTACACAAAAGGCGACTGGGGAAGACATGCGACAGCCGGAGAATGCATAAAGCATGCGCCTTCGTCACCACGAACTTGTGACCCTTCAGCACCAACAGCCATCATCCCACTCTTTCGATTGCCTTTCTACGCATACCTCCGATGCATCCATCTTGTTATGATGGCCTCCTTCTTTGCCTTTACCCTGCTTTTCGGGCTCTGTCTTTTGCAAGCTGCAGGCGCACAGACCTACAATGAGCCCTACAGACCTCGTTATCACTTCACCCCGGCGAAGAACTGGATGAATGATCCAAACGGCCTGCTCTATTACAACGGCATCTATCATCTTTACTACCAGTACAACCCTGGCGGGAACACCTGGGGAGCTATGTCATGGGGCCATGCGACCAGCGATGATCTGACGCATTGGAAGCACGAACCTATTGCCCTGCTTGCCCGTGGCTACCCAGATAACATCTCTGAGATGTTTTTTTCCGGTTCTGCCGTCGCGGATACCAAAAACACAAGCGGCTTTGGCAAAAACGGGGCCGTTCCATTTGTGGCAATGTACACCTCCTATGTAAGTCACCAAGGCGCTCCTAGCTTGGAATGCTGGTTGCCTCTGACACCATCTGCTCAGTATCCCATGTCACGCAATCTACCCAGCGGCAAGTCAGTCACCGGTGGGCAGCAAGCTCAATCGATTGCCTTTAGCTTGGACGAGGGAGTGACGTGGACAACATACGATGCCGCCAACCCCGTCATCCTCAACCCGCCCGCACCCTACGCAGATCAGTGGCGTGACTTCCGAGACCCCTTTGTGTTTTGGCACGAGACAACCCAGAAATGGGTCTCAGTCATCTCACTAGCCCAACTCCACAAGCTCCTCATTTACACCTCGCCCAACCTGAAGGAGTGGACCTATGCCAGCGAGTTCGGCCCGATGAACGCAGTCGGCGGTGTCTGGGAGTGTCCTAGCATCTTCCCGCTTGCCCTCGACGAAAACGAAGCCGTAACCAAGTGGGTTCTACAGATTGGACTCAACCCTGGGGGGCCACCTGGAGTTGTTGGCTCGGGAACGCAATACATCGTCGGCAGTTTCAACGGCACGGCATTCGTTGCAGACTCCGACATTCTGCCTCCGTCTCCAACCTCTACATCTGTGTCCACATCCACCAGTGCCGGTTCACAGACATCCACCACTTGTTCTTGTCCAGGAGCAACTGGGGATGTTACATTCCAAGACTTCGAAGGCACAGCCGACTATGGGTCTCGCGGTTGGGTTGCCACAGGGGGGTTCGTCGGGGCGGCACCGGCCCAAGGGACTCTGCCTGGGCAGCAAACCGTCTCCGGATATACCGGTACTCGGCTCGTGAATACTTTCTTGAGTGGAGACTCGACCACCGGCACGCTCACCTCGCCGCCCTTCACGATCACCCGGCCGCTTATCAACTTCCTCATTGGCGGCGGCAATGCACCAGGCGTGGAATGCATCAACTTGAAGATCCAAGGTCAAAGCCAAGCTGTGCGTAGTGCCACAGGCCGCAATGAGGAGAGACTCATCAAACAGACGTGGGATGTCACCGAGTACATTGGCCAAACTGCCGTCATTGAGATCGTGGATCAGCAAACGGGCGGTTGGGGGCATATCCTCATTGACGAGATCACCTTCACCGGTGATGCTACTCCTCCCCCCCCCAGCAGTGATGGAGTTTTCAACTTCAATGGCACCAGTACCTTTGAGAGTCGCGGATGGACCGCTACTGGAGATCTGGTCGGGAAGAGCCCGGCCCAGGGGACGCTGGCGGGACAGCAGGTTGTGACGGGGAATCGAGGAAACTTCGTCAACACCTTCTACAATGGCGATGCGACGACTGGGACGCTGGTCTCGCCCACCTTCACGATCACCAAGAAGCGAATCAACTTTCTCATTGGCGGCGGGAACGCCCCAGGTCAGCAATGTATTAACCTCAAGGTCGGTGGCCAGGTTGTCCGCACTGCCACGGGCGGTGATAGCGAACAGCTCCTGCCTAAGAGCTGGGACGTTACAGCTCTGATTGGCCAGAGCGCCGTTATTGAGATTGCAGATGTCACGACCACGGGCTGGGGACATATCCTGGTGGATGAGATCTCCTTCTCGGATGTGCCGGCTGAGCCGCGAGGGACCATCTGGATGGACTGGGGCCCGGACTACTATGCTGCCGCACCATTCAATGGACTTCCGTCTGCAAACCGCACCAACATTGCTTGGATGAACAACTGGCAATACGCGAGCAATATCCCGACCTCTCCATGGCGGAGCATGTTGTCGATCCCTCGGAAGCTGTCACTCAAGACCATCAACGGATGGCCAACACTCATCCAGCAACCTGCCGTCAATTGGGCCGCTCTCCAGACGGGAACGTATTCCAGTGATTTGGGCACCGTGGCTGAAGGGAACTACCCCATTCCGCTGTCTGGGAAGTCCTTTGACATCACAATGACATTCTCGGACCGGAACTCGGCGTCCTCATCTCAGTTCGGTATCCTTCTCAGAGCAACCTCTGACCAGGCACAGCAGACGCGGATTGGGTACGACTTCAGCACAAAGAGGATGTTTGTCGATCGAACCAAGTCTGGAAATGTTGGCTTCGACGGGACTTTCTCCAATACGTATTACGCACCGCTGGCTCCTGGCACTGACGGTAGGGTCACTATGCGCATCCTTCTTGATTCCTCTTCGGTTGAAGTCTTCGGTGGCGAAGGCGAGGTCACGTTGTCGGCGCAGATCTTTCCCCAGGACACAGGCATCGATGTCCGGCTCTTTTCAACTGGGGGAAGTACAAATGGCGTCACGATTGGGGCGAAGATGCTGCGGTCTGCTTTCAGTACGCCCGCCAACAGCACGAGCGCCACGAGCACCAGCCGCACTAGCTCAACTAGCACGACCCTCAGCACGACTCTCAGCACGACACTCAGCACGACTCTCAGCACGACTCTCAGCACGACTTTCAGCCTGACCGTAACCAATACGATCGCCACAAGCACGACCACCGCCGTCCGCCCTTCTGCCAGCGCCCCCATCGACTTTCGCCCTGTTTTCCACTTCGTGCCAGAGAAGAATTGGATGAATGAACCCAATGGTCTGATCAAGATCGGGTCGACATGGCACCTGTTCTTCCAACACAACCCCACCGGAAACTTTTGGGGTAACCTCAGTTGGGGCCACGCAACCAGTGTTGATCTGGTGTCCTGGACTCACAAACCAGTTGCAATCTCCAGCGCAGACGGCATACAAGCGTTCACCGGGACCGCGTATTTCGACCCTCACAACCTTTCGGGATTGGGATCGTCATCAAACCCACCGTATCTCGCCTTCTATACCGGTTACTTCCCTTCCACAGGGGTGCAGGATCAGCGGCTGGCGTACAGCCTCGATCAGGGTATCACATGGACCAAACATGCAGGCAACCCGATCATTTCGAAAGCCCAAGGAGCGCCCCATGATATCACTCAGGGTCTGGAAATCAGGGATCCCAAAGTCATTTACCATACTCCCTCGGGCCGCTGGGTCATGATTCTCGCGCACGGCGGCCAGAACAAGGTCACTTTCTGGACGTCGAGCGACGCACTATCTTGGACCTGGAGAAGCGATTTCAATGCTAGTCACATTTCAAACCTACCCAGCGGGATCAAGGGGTGGGAAGTGCCCGACTTTTTCGAGCTCCCAGTCAAGGGAACGACACAGAAAAAATGGGTCATGCTCATCACTCCTGCCACTGGATCGCCCGCTGGCGGCAATGGCGTCTTCGCGCTCACAGGGGCTTTCGACGGTGCCGTGTTCACAGCGGACCCCGTTGACCCCAGCGCATTTTGGCTCGACTACGGCCGCGACTTTGACGGGGCCCTCGTCTGGGAAAATGTCCCCGCTTCCGACGGACGCAGGATCCTAGCTTCCGTGATGAACAGCTACGGTGGACATCCTCCGACAAACACATGGAAGGGCATGCTTTCCTTCCCTCGCACGCTGGAGCTCCGGCAGCTGGACGGCAAGCTGCAATTTTTGCAGATGCCCGTGAAGGAGCTCGAGGCGCACAGGTGGCTCGTGGCCAATATCGCGAACCAAAGCATCGCCCCGGGACAGTCACTGCTATCCGGAGTCCATTCCCGCACACTCGACATCAAAATGTCCTTCACGCCATCCCCCGGTTCTACCCTCTCGCTCGCTGTTCGCAAGGCTGGCTCTCAGCAGACTGTCATCAGGTATGTGCAGAGCTCTCAGCAGCTCTCGGTTGATCGCAATGCTAGCGGGAACATCTCGTATGATCCCGCGGCCGGGGGCGTCCACACCGCCGCTGTGCGCCCTGGCGCAAATGGGGAGGTGCAAGTGCGTGTCTTGGTTGATGTATGCTCTCTTGAGGTGTTTGGGGGGCAGGGCGAGGCGGTCATCTCTAACTTGATCTTCCCTGATGTGTCGGCCGATGGTGTGTCTCTGGAGGTGTCAGGGGGAAGTGTGGCTTTAAGGTCGGTGGAGGTGTGGGAGGTCCACCTTTGAGCCGGGTTGCGTTGGGCAACATGTTTGCTGATGTCTCCGTGGAAACACGGTCCCTGCTGGTTTCTTCTCTGCTTTTTAACCTAGTTAAGTACCACTAGGGCTGGCGATAAATAGATTTCTCCATCTAGTGACGCTCGAAGTGGACTCTGTGAAGTAGCCCTGGACCTATTATAGAAGCGCGCTGCCGTGGCGGCCCAATCCGCCGTTTCTCCGAGGGGAACGGCGGCCTGGAGCGGAACGGGCTGGGTGAATCCGGAGCGGGGAACCGACTTTCGGCCGCAACCTGCCTAATTGGGAAGCACATGCGGGACCCGCTTACCCGATGCGCCGAACGGGACTTCGGAGCAGGATGACCTGTTGGAACGTGAACCCTGATTCAGGGGGTGCCAAGACGGACCCACATGTGGCTGGTGATAGACACCCTGAAGGCTGTCTGGAACATCGGACAGTTGAGAACACGGAACACAATCAACATCAGGAACAACCAAAAAATTGACATCCTCGTGACACTCTGCGACCACTGACCATTTTTCCCTTCGTTTGCCTCGTAGCGGTTCCGACAGCACCCCAATCGAGATCCAGGGCAAGCGCTGGCGAGGGCTCGAAGTCTCTGCCCACAAGTCAGGCCGTCTTCCTATTGCTCCTTACAGTTGAAGTCTTGGTCAATAGATCACCTACTTATGCCGCGATTGCCGATTTTGAGTGCCTTAGGTGGGTATAGATGCCTTCTGTGGCAGCCGCAACTCGAATTCTCGACTCCTGAGATGGGTCAATGTCGTTGGATGCCAACATTTCATTCACATGCGCTGTGATGCCAGAGGTGCAGCATTATCAAAATGTGAGGACTCGATCGGAGGACGGATATTGTTTGTTCAAAGGACGGGCTCTTTCTGTGTGTAAGGCTGAGCACGGTACGTCCCTGCATGTTGGCAGGCATCTGGAAGGGATTAGCTTCGCCGGTACCTCCCTGGACACTAATAGTCAACAAACAACAATCGTCAGGAATGGTTGAGTTTCGCTGATTGTGTCATCTCAGTTGTGTAAGTGAGAGGAATTTGCTGCTTGGAAATTACACGGCCAACCAAGTGTCAAGCATGGTAATATTTACAAAATTCCATGGCTAGAGACGTACTGTAACTTATATCTGAAAGACTCGTTGAAACCTTGTTCAGACGCGGTTCTAAGGTCTTCAACTTCAACACTCTATCCGCATCATTACCCTCCGTATACTCCCTCGTCGATTTTATATCCACAAAGTCTAAACATCCTCGATCCACAAGCCAGTCGCCGCGACAATGGCAGTAAGCGGGCTAATCCTGACCAGGGATTCAGTTTCTCACCAAGTGAATCCACCAGTCTAAACCCCGCCAATGCCCAGCCACCACCCACTCCCAATATCAATTCTTTGCTTCTAAGGAAGGGGCTTGAACAGCGATTTCTTCGTGCTCCGATGTCACCTTCCACTCGTGCTGCCGAGAAGACGTGGGCTTCCACGTTGTCGATTTCCGTGCGTCGCTGACCTCCTCATACAGCTGGTCGACTTGCTCGAGCGTGAGACCCTTGGTCTCGTAGATCATGAGGTAGACGAACAGGATGCAGAGGAAGCAACAGGCAAACCAGACAAAGAAGATTCTGGACTGGAGGTTGGCATAGCCCTCACCGTAGTTGACGAGGTACGGCGTTGCGTAGGCAATGGCCCAGTTCAGCAGCCAGTTAGTCGCTGTGGTAATGCTCAAGGACTTGGCGCGGGTTTTGAGCGGGAAGATCTCGCCGGTAACGACCCAGGCGAGTGGCCCCCAGGTAGACGCGAAGAAGAAGATGTAGATGCAGACGAAGGCTACGGCAGCCTGCTGCCCAGCTAGGCTTTTCACGTAGATCTCCCCGTTGTCGTGCTGGCCCGTGGACACCGTGCCGCAGACCGCGACGATCAGTTGAGACACGCACATGCCGACGGCGCCCCAGAGAAGCAAAGGCCGTCGGCCCCATTTGTCGACGGCATACATGCCCGGTACGGTAGAGGCAACGTTGATAGAGGAGGTGATCATGGAGATGACAAAGCCGCTGGAGACGCCCGAGTTCTGGAAGTACTTGGTTCCGTAGTAAAAGATGAAGTTGATGCCTTCAGAGAGCGGTTAGTTTATATTTAAACAGTTAATTGCGGAAAACAAGATGGAAATCGTTCAACTTTACCTGTAAGCTGCTGAAGCGCCTGCAGTCCCATGCCCGTAAGCTGTCTCTTGAGAATCGGGGGTCTCAGACAATCCAGATAGGAGCCTTGCCCCATGGTCATCTCGAAGTCGTGGGTCGCTTGGACTTCTGCTAACTCTGCCGCAATGGCTTGATGGTTGATTGACAAGCGTCGAAGACGGCTGAGCGCCTGTGCAGCCTTGTCTGCTTTGTCCTGTTTTATCAAAAACCGTGGGGTTTCAGGGAGAAAGAGCAAGCCAAAGAAGAGGATCAGTGACCATGCCAGCTGGACCGCAATGGGGATACGGTAAGACCCCGTGTCATCTCGGTTCGAGGTGGCGTTGTTCACAGCAGCCGCGAGGAGCAAGCCGATGGTGATGGCCCATTGATACGCACTGACGATAAAGCCGCGTATCCATTTGGGGGCAGTCTCGGATTGGTACAGTGGAACTGAGCCAACACTGTCAGCACATGATTGGGGTTGTTAAATAACTGGACGCCGTATAGCATAGACTCACTCATGGCGGATATCAAGCCGACCCCAAAGCCGGCAAAGAAGCGGCCTGCCAGGAACATGGGAATGGCCGTAGCAACGGTGTGCAGCACAACGCCTAGGTTGAAGACCCACGTGGATACGATCAAGCCCAGGCGGCGGCCAACGTAGTCTGCCAAGAAAGGGGAGCTGAGGGCACCGAAGAAGGTGCCGGCGGAGAGAATGGACACGATGGCGGACTCTTGCGAGGCGTCGACGTTGGGATTCCCTTTGGCATCGATGTAACCCGTGCTAAATAGCCGTTGCCAGTATGGCATAGCCAAGATTCCACTGATGGTACCAGTATCGTATCTGTGGAAGGTGGACGGTTTTAGCTCCAATGCGCTTGGTGAGACGAATGCCAGCGAATTGTCGAACATACCCAAAGAGGACACCGCCAAATGCGACAAACATGCCCACCGCGATAGCGGGCCATGTCTTGCCTGGCACGTTCTCGGGCCTCGACAGAGAGAGGCTCTTGAGGAAGGCCATAGTGCTGGGGTCCGCCTTCACAGCACGCAGTTGGCAGTCGAACGCACAATGTTGAGATGAGAGCAAGAAGATTTGTGAAATATGCGCAGGGGACAGCTTGATGATTTGTATTAGCTACAGAAGCAGGAGCCCTGGCTCTTTTATCCCTTCTAAGCCATCATTCCTGCAGCAACGAATTTCTGTACTCAGGCCCATTGGCAATTCCCTCGGCGTCACCGAAAGGCTGCTTTGGAAACATGCCCTCTCGCACTGCGACGCCGCAATGCGACAACAACATTGAGTATACATTGTTGGTGGAAGCGACTCCTTCAGCCTTCCCTTCGGCCTTGCGCTTCCCTGCCTGTCCCCACTTTGACAGGGATGGTGGAGCTGAGCTTGCATAGAAAGGAGCTTGAATGTTTGTGCCACGCGGAGATAGGAGCTCGGGCCGACGCTTTACTTGTGGCTTCGAGACCGCCGGCATGGACACTCGGACTCTCGCCAATGGGGCGAGCCGGGACGTTGAGGAATGCACGAAGCATGAACCATTGACTATGTAGCGCAGTAACCTAACCCGCCACAAAATATTGCTAATTTATCTGTGTCGTGGTATATACTTGCTTCCTCTATGGCAAGCTTAATCTCCAAATAAATACTCCATCGCCCTTTTGCAATGCATGTCTAATGTGCATGTTGTGTTGCAGTTACTGTCTTTCGCCCTTTGTTTTGATTACAGTATATAACTTGGCTCTCCTAAGCGCGTTGCGCATGCGCCTGCTGCCCCTGAATGTCGACCCCAACTTCGCACCCATCTACCAAGGGAACAAGGGAAACATCGGGGCACATAAAATACACTGACTCTGGAGTTCACCCCAGTAATTGAGAAGCGAAGCTTCTGAATACTGTGTAGGTTACGCCCAGCCACGTGGAAGTGTTGTGGCGACCAATCCCTCCTCGAGGAACTCTGGAGGATTGAACCAGTAAATGAAGCGAAGCGCTCCTTCCTCACTTCCACTATGTAAACCAGTGTCAGTTCGTCATCGTCATTGAAGCTTCGCTTCAAATAGTCAATTCTCAAACAAATCCTTAAATGCAGTGGCCTCTTCCTATTCCAACTTGCAAAGTCTGTGTCCGTGTTAAAATCAATAGCCGTATTGCATTTCCAAACTCCTTACACCTGGACCTCTTAGGGGCCAGTTGGAACAGTTTTTCGCAGTCCCCGACGAGCAATGGTCAAAATATGTGAGAACACTAAACGAGGCTGACGAATCCGCGTCCCGTGCTCGTTCTCTACCTTAAGGTAGCTCGGTTCCCTTACCAGCACCTCCTGCATCCGTGTGTGTGCATCGGACATTCCGAGTTATGCGACATTTGTCCGTTGGCTCAATGTTTAATCCTGGACCTAGCTTGCTTGGTAGAACAGGATAGTCTGAGGCCATTATGTCTGAACCCATCCGTAGCTAAACCATGCTTCTTCTTATCCCCGCGAGTGCTGCAGATCGGTTATCCCAATGGGGAAGGAATCCGTGTAAGCACGGAGACCTATACTCAGTATGGGTTGATCCATGAACAGTTGGTGCAGATGTGGGGTGCTGTCACAGTCCTAGCGGCCGGCACTAGACTTAAGGCATGCATGTGGCAGCCTGTGGAACGGCTGAGCAGAAATGCCTCGCATGTCCAATCTGCTTTGTGGACCGTGGTCGTGTTGAGCTGACCTGAGCAGATGCAGGGCAAGGTATGGCGAAAGCGTGCGGGGAAGTTGTAGGTGAGCTTCAACGAGAGCCGAGACAGGCCGAAAGCTTCTGCACTATTCTAGCGTTGTTCTAGAGTTATGCTAGCGTTGTTCTAGCGTTGTTCTAGCGTGGTCCTAACTTCGACATCATAAGCTGCATTAGCAGGTACATATTGCGTAGTGGGTCCGTGGGCTGCATGTGAAAGCGGGGACGACCAAGTGCCTTGCGATCTACGCAGCTACCCAGATGAAAAAGGGACGCCGGCGGAGATAGCTATTTCAGACCGACCGTCGCCAGATGCCCTGGATCCCTCTGATGCGCCCACTGCTCTGCACCCGATTATCGACGCAGCAATGCCGTATGCGAGATCCGATACCAGTCTGATGGCTGAGCAAGATGTTCCAAGTCCCGTTGAGGACCCAGCGGACGCGAATCCACCGGCCTCGAACCCCGATGCTCCGCCAAAAAAGATTCGCAGTCGGGCCACCACAGCGTGCAGCACCTGCAGGGCGAGGAGGACAAGATGCGATGGGCGCCGACCTGTGTGCGGCTTCTGTAGCAACCGCGGACTCGAGTGCCACTATGAGCACAACCAGACCAGCTCCGCGTCTAGGTACGTGCCACCGCATCCTTCATCTTCTGCCCCCCTGGGTCCCTGACAACCGCTGTAGAGTGGAGGCAGAGCTCGCTGCAATCAACCGCCGGCTGGACTCCATCGCCTACTCCTTGCAGGCAGCTCACCCAACCTACGCGCATCACCAACAGCCCTCCCCGGTCGTTGACGCGGATGACCAGAGTCGCGCCGAAAGCCAAGGCTGCCAAGCCGTGACAGGGGTGGAGAGATCGCCATTCCAACTGCTCGTGACCGATTGCATCATGGAGGTTCTCGGCCTTGGTCCGGGGTTTGCGCGGGAGCTGGTGCGGCTTGAGAGAGGCAATGCGCCACATGCAGGCGTCGGCCACGCCGCGAGGCTGCGCTTTGTACAGCAACAACAAGCACTCGCGGCCCTGGATGCCTTCTCCGCCCACGTCCACAGCTGGTACCCGATACTTCTCCCAGGCTTCTCGGAGCGCTACATTGGCGTACTTTCCGGTCCTTTGGGCCCCGGTTCCGAGTCTTGCTTGGTGCTTTCAGTTGCTGCAGTGGGTGCCCTCGCTCAAGATGATTATGCGCTACGAGCAGGGACACTATCATCAGACTGCAGAACCGACAGCGAGCTCTATTTTGAAGCCGCCACTGCGTCGCTGCCGGCTGTGCTCGTCGATGACAGTATCGAGAGCATCCAATCGTTGGTCCTGTTGAGCATCTACTACTGCTGCCTTTCCAGGCCCTGTCAGGCCTACGACTATGTCATGATTGCCTCCTTCAAGGTGCAGAACCTGCTGAAATGTGTGGACGAGGGCAACGACGAGCTGTACGAACAGGCAAAGAGGTGTTACTGGGCGGTCCTGTTGATAGAGAGTGAACTCCGCGATCAGCTTGACATGGTCGACAGCGGGATATGGAACTACGACGACACGGTCAACTTGCCCGACAGCCGCGCTTCATGGCAGTTCGATCTCGGTGCTGGCTCTCCGGCGGTCACCACGACAGCCTCTCCCGGCAGCATCATCAGCAGCGCATTGCCAGACAGCAGCGTGTCTGCTTCGGACAAGGCCCAGGCATACTTCCTTGCCGAGATTGCCATGAGGCGCATGCTACATCGCTGCTACACTGCCATCCGCAGAACGCCTCGGGGCAAGATCGCCTACGCGCCAGCCATTGCGCTCGAGCTCGAGACGCAGCTCGATGAGTGGCAGAGCTTCCTACCCGACGCGGTCCATTTCCAACACCTGGCTGCCCTCGAGCCTCTCAGCAACTTTCTGCGAGTCCAGTACTACTGCTGCAAGATATCCATCTACTGGCCGGCGGTGTATCAGTGCATTCAGGACGGCAGAGCCACCACCACAGAGTTACTCGAGCACTGCGAGAGATTCTTTTACGCATATATGCAGTCGATTCCCAGCTTGTTGATGGCCGTTCAAGACTGCATCGTCAACCGCTGGACGCTCTATGCCACCATCTTCATGACGTCGATGGTGGTCATCCAGGCCGCGGGAACGCCCTGTCTGCGGAGCGGATGTGCGGTGGACTGGGCAACACTCCTGGCCTGCCTGCAATCGACAAGGTCGGTGGACATGCGCATCGTGCAGGCCAGCCCTTCGTTGACACTGTTGCACCGCACCCTCACCGATCGGCTGGCAGAGGCATACCCCGACGACTATGCACTTCCAAGCCATCCCAGACCTTGATCGTCTCAAACACGGCACTGCCCACGCTTCCCATCGCAAAGGCCGTCAGGCCTCCCAAGTCCGGGCTGGCGCCCGAGTACACCATGGTCGCGAGTGCAAAACGGTCATTTGCGAACACCTCGAGGATGTCTCCATCCGAAAAGATCCGAATACAAAGTTTCTCCAGACTATCTCTTCCCTCGGCGTCGCGCGTACTGAGTAGAGTGAAGGGGCCAGCATCCGGACACTTGTTGATTGCCGGGTCGTTGCTAGATGCATGACGATCGACGACGATGGTCTCGGTCGCGGCTGAGAATGTAACTGTGGTACAGATGGACAAATCTGCGTTATGACGCAAGTGGAAGCCAACCTCTTGACATCCCAAGTCGATTGCAACTGTGGCCTCGAGCTCCCAACTTGTAGATCGTGTGTGGCAGATGCCCCGGCTTGTGATCGAGTCTGCTCCCGGCAAAGCAACGGCTGCTGCACTGTGCTGGTAACTCGCCTCTCGTAGCTGCTCCAGTTCTGCGACCGGCCTCATGCCCAACGTCAAGACGGTTGTCGTGGTACCATCCGGCTCCAGGCTGAGCTCGAAGGGGGCAATGTCTTGCAGTGCGCTCCGCAGCGCCCCAACAACTCTTGGGATCCGGAGGAGGAAGAGTTCACGAGGAATGGCAAGAGAACCGTTCCAACCCTTTTCAACCACGGCTCTCAAGGCTAGGTCTTCCTCTGGAATCCAACCGTACACAATCGTACGATCAGACTGAGGGTCCGTAAACGAATTTGCAGCGTAGTACGGCCCATGGTCGAGGTATCCCCCATGCTCGTATTGAAACCGGACGCCGTCGCCGCTTGGAGTCGTGATAAGTCGGCCCAACATCCACAATTGAGTCCTTACCGTCCGCGAAGGGGCTGTGCTCGGGGGCTGATAAGACTTCACATGATCCTTCTCGACGTCACCTTCGGCGCCCAGAATCAGGAAGTGTCGAACCTCCGAATCTGCTCGCAGCGCCACGAGGTTGGCACACTCCCAGTTGACACCGTAGTTACCATTCCATTTTCTCGACGGCTGGAATCTCGCTGGCAGGTCAACCAAGGGACCAAGGTATCTCCACCGCTCTTCGGGATTGTCGCGGCGAATCTCGTACAGAAAGACGTTGGGGCCGCAGTCTTGGATACCGCCCGAGACGAGCCCGTAGAGCACGGGGACTTTCTCGCAGGATTTGCCTTGGGCGTAGGGGATTAGAGGCAGCTCCGTCACGTACGGGTCGCGGAAACCGGTCACTTTGACGCCGGCCGGCTCGCTGGCCAAAATGGGGTTTCGAGCGGACTTCGTCCAGGTCTTGCCGCCGTCACGAGAGAGTGCGATGGCCAAGCCAGCCGCGTCCGGGGGATATGGCGGCGTGCTCCAGTGAAAGGGCAGCTGTTTGACCGATGAGTACGCGACGCGCAAGGTGGTGTCGGACTCGTCGATGGGAGGGATCCAGCAGCCGGTAAACACCCCCTGCGCGTCGTATATCTGATCCGGGACGAGGGCTAGGGACACTTCGGCTTGCGTCCAGCGCAGCATGTCTCGGGACACGATGTGACCCCATGACATGTTGCCCCATTCACAACCGAAAGGGTTACCTGCGTAGCGGCAACGGGATCGTGTAAGTCTTCGTCCCTAGAACAACGCAACGCCTCTGGAAAAACGGGAAACTTACATTGGTAAAAGAGATGATATGTTTTGGTGTGTGGATCATAGCCAGGAGCGCATGGATCATTGATCCAGCTGTCCGCAATGAAATGGATCCTGGGTCGCTGCTGGTGCTGTTGCGTTGACGCCGGGGTCAGTGCCATGGTGAACAAAGAGAGAGATACCGATCTTGGCCCAATGGAACTGCCAGAAGTTGTAAGTGAACCGCCGCTTGACTGCCCAGGGGAAGGAAAACAAGAGTGTCCGTGCGGTAGGTACGGATTGTACATATTTTTTGGACTTGTGTAGCCATTGGGGACTTTATGTTGGCTTAGGTTTACATGTTGTTAGGTACCATTCCGCTTGGCGTCGCCACTTACCGAAACGGAGCTTGGCCCGTGTCGCGGAGTTAAGTTGTACTCCGCGAAGTTCGTGAGTGGACTGCCCGCGTGACGCCCGTTTCATGGTACTGGTACTCGCGCCGGGTCCAGAACCAAACACTCCGCTTGCTGTGGAGTTTCCCCTAGCGGCATCTGGGGCCCCACAAGCGGACTCCGAAGATCGCCCGGGATAGCTTGAAAGCAGATTTCCGGGTGCCCGCGGTGTCAGCCTTGTCCCACATTCCCTCTGCGTCCTCCAGGCTCTTTCAGCTCGATCCGGTTGTTAGACCTAGGGAGCCTCCCCATATCAGAGGTATATGTTTAGACAAGAGTGTCCCCCATAGTTTTTGCTAGGTCGGTTCCATCCGCCTTGCAGCATGGTCATCGATGACATTGAACCCATTCGCGCTCAACTTGCGTCTCATATTCCTGCAACTCGGAAACGCATCATCACTTGATTCGCGTGCTGTGAGTCTGGGCAACAAGTTAATATCATGGCCCTGATACACGGGTAAGTAGAGTGCCTCACGGTCCTCGGTTGACTCAAGTTCTCAACACAAGCAAAAGTGTTGGATACTGACTAATACAGCATCGACTACTCGGTTGTCAATCCCGACAACAAGTGGAAGATGCTGAGATCGCAGTCGCGATTCGCGCTTTGGGGCAAGTCACAACAATCAACTGGCTATGATTTGACCGGTATCTGTACTATCTAACACGCGTGGTCACAACGCATAGCACTCCTGATCTCGTCTGGCGTTGTCATGCAGGGCTTCGACATTGTAGCCGGAGGACAGCTCGCTGCCATGCCCGCATTCAAGGAAACGTTTGGAGTGCTGCAGGGCGACGGCAGCTACCTGATCCCGGCGCACTACCTCTCGGCCTGGAACTCGATCGCCCCGGCTACGGAGATCGCCATCACTTTCATTTTCGCCCCGCTGCTCGAGAAGTTCGGTCGAAAATGGGGCATCCTGACCGCATCGCTCATTTCGGCCGCCGGCGTCGTCCTCCAACAGCTTGCCACAGATTGGAGGACGCACTTGGCCGGCAGGGGCGTCAACGGTATCGCCATCGGCATGATGTTTACCATCTCTCCGCTCTGGATCGGCGAAACCTGTCGTCCGGAGCTCCGCGGCTTCTTCCTCTGCTTCTTCAACACCAGCATCGTCCTGGGCCAGTTCGCCATCGTCATTGTCTCACAGGGCAGCAGCCACATCTCGGGCAAGTGGCAGTGGTGGCTGCCCGTCGTCGCTATGTACACCTTCCCCTGTAAGTCTGGAAGTACCCTCTGCTGTCCCGGTGTTCAACATTGCTGAGACCAAGCTGCATGGTATAACTATAGTGATCCTGACCGCCGCATGGCCCTTCTTCCCCGAGTCGCCATACTGGCTCGTCCGCCGTGGCAGGCGAGAGGAGGCCAAAAAAGCCCTGCGCCGCATCTACGGCTTCGAGGAGCAGGGATTCTACGAGATTGAAGCGACACGCATAGAAGAGGAGATCCGTCTCACGAGTGATCTGCACGGCCACGTCGAAGCAAAACCTCCCAGGAGGATCCTGGGTGTCAACGTGGAGCTGGAAGCCGAATGCTTCGACCCGACCAACCGCAAGCGCACCCTGACCGCCATCTTCGCAGCGTCCGCGCAGCAGATGATTGGTGCCACGTTCGTCATTGGCTACGCGACGTACTTTTTCGAACTCATCGGCATCAGCAACTACTTTGCGGCCTCGATGGCTCTGTACGCCGTCATGCTCGCCGCTAGCATGTCGGCATTCCCCCTCACGGAGATCTACGGCCGCAGGTTCCTGATCGTCGGTCCCCAATTCATGCTCTGCTTCATGGTTCTGATCATTGGAATCTTGGGGTGCGTCCCGGACAAGACCAAGTCTAGCTGGGGCATCGTCGCCTTGCTGTATATGTGGGCCCTCATCTACCAGCTCTCCATCGGCGCTACCGGCTTTGTACTGGCGTCCGAGATCGCGACTATGAGACTTCGGGCGACGACACAGGGTCTCATTACCGTCACCAATGCCGCTTGGGGCCTGATCATGCAGTTCACGGTCCCGTACATGATCAACCCCGATGCCGGAAACTTGGGCGGCAAGGTTGGCTTTATCTTTTTGGGGACAGGGCTGATGGCGGCCGTCGGGGGCTGGTACCTGTTCCCCGAGACAAAGGGGCTTTCCTTCGAGAAGCTGGACGAACTGTATGCCATGAAGGTGCCCCCGAGGCTATTCAGGAGCGTGGCGGCCGAGGGCACCAACCGATATAACGGAGGAGAGCTTGTTGATGTAACGGTCCCAGGAGTATATTGCAACTAGCTGGTGACGACTCTACGAGTTTGCCTCGAATGGAGAAAGAAGAAGAAAGGAGAGAACTAGATGACAGGAAGAGAGGGCAGCTCTTATATGCTCCGGAACACACAGACACTGCCTGACCTCAGGATGACGTTATCATGATATCACGGCCGAGGGTTGCCGAGGCCATCATGGGCTCAGCCCATCACAGTTGACAAGGAAGCGGGTGTTAGTGTGCAACATATTTGAGCCGCAACCATTGAGAGTAGCATAGGCTGGCAACGTCAAGACCTAACGGCCTAAAGTTACTTCCTGATGATGTGTGATCCTGGGCCATCTGGTTGAGCCGGCTGCTGACCTGGTGTCTTCCTGCGTAAACGTACTTGGTAATTCATACACCTTAGCGTGGTGACTTTGAAGTTTGAAGCGAGACACAGAAACGTACGGAAAGCAACCTCGTGGGCGCCCAGCAGGGAAAGGGCGGAATAGTGCTTGCAAGGGCGAGTTCTGTGGCATCCAACCATAAGGCATTTCCACATTCCCCTGCTTCTACATCAAGGGGCCGAAAACCAGACACATCAACACAACCACTGCGTGCATGTAAGCCAAGGTCCCGGACCGGGTATCGCAACCACCATCGGCTTAGCGCGCCGGAAGTTCAGAAGCGCAACGCATCGCGAGGGCAGTGCTGCTTCAGTTGTTGGATGCAATTAGGTAAATGTCCTTCAAGGTGAATTGTACGCTATGTGATGAACTCGGACCGGAGATGGAGGAGAAAGCTCCCCGGCCTCGGATAGCTCTATACATGCTTTCCCCGATGAAATCATGTCCATCTTGGTAATAGATTGCTCATCCACGCTCCCGCCATGTTTCCTTTGCCGCTTGCGTTTTCTTGGGGAACCACCGACGAAGCTCTGTTCCGGCCCTGACACGGCGTCTTCCCCTAAAATACTAAAGGGGAGGATTTGAGCCATTCGACGTCGGCTGAGCTTGTCCAAGGCCGCCCGGAAGTCGTCGAGGATGATACTATCTGTGA
Source organism: Parathielavia appendiculata (assembly GCF_033297405.1). Lineage (NCBI taxonomy): Eukaryota > Fungi > Ascomycota > Sordariomycetes > Sordariales > Chaetomiaceae > Parathielavia > Parathielavia appendiculata. The sequence goes on from NW_026944268.1 coordinate 46,820, forward strand.
AACACTTGAAGACGAAAGCGAATTTCCAGAAGGGGTTGATGACGCCTATGGGAATCACCGGGGTCACAGCCAGAATGTCCACGATGATGAAGACCATGCTGAGGCCCATGCAGAGAAGCAAGATGCCGAACCGAGGAGAGACCTGAACGATCTCTATGAAGCCAAGGTCATAGCGGAATCGAATGTTCCAGAAGAGATTGATAATGGTGAATATCCACCACGGATCGCTAATAGTGGCCGGAGCGATGTCAGCAGATTGGAGAGCGTGATGGGTTACCCTGGCTATGAAACAGCGTCACTTACCGGAAAACAGCCTCGTATGGCCTTGTTCTATTGAAAATCTGGGTTTCGCGGCCATTGAAGTAAGCGAAGTTCGCGTAAATCTCCAGAATCCAATAAGGCTGAACGGCGACGACGCTGCCAATGTAGATGAGATTTCCTCGGCGACCCAAGAAGGGCTTGCTCTTCATCCACGCAATGACATTGTGGAGAGTCCACGATGTGATGAGCGGAACGACAGTCGATGAGAGAAACCAACCCCATACTGGAGGGTCGAAAAAGATGAAGAAAGCATTAGGAACCGCCAGTAGAAGCTGTGGGGGTGTTGTTATCAGCAGGTGGACGGTCAGGCATGTGTTGATATTCGGAGGGTCACTGACCTCAATCAAGATGAGCTTGTGGAGCAGGACTCCTCGCCTCATATTCGCAAGAGTGATTCCGCACATGATGATCAGGGCACCGACCATGAAGCCCTGGGACCATGCTTCGAGAGTCAGTTTTGCCGGGTCCGACGGCTTTCCATGCTCAGCGGCTGCTGTGTTGGCCATTTCGACGGTGTGGGTAATGACAGTGTCGCTGAAGTGGAGGCAACTACATGGAATCGAAGATGTGGTTGAAGTCTGTGAGTGAGAACCAAATGAAATGGGCGACAGCTTGGCTATATACTCAGGAAATGGAATTGAATAACATAGGCAGTAGTCTAAGCTGCGACGGTGCGCGAGCCAGTCGACTAACATCCTTTTCGTTGTCCCACGCTCCCTTCCTGCACACCCTCCCGGAAGTCCCGGGCATAAGGCTCGACCCCGCTTACGCTTCCCCACATTGAACCTCCATCACAGCACCAACCCGGAAGCGGGAAGGGTGCCCGACACTACACGTGTAAAAGCTTGTAGCTTGCCGCTAATCTGGTAACCCCAGACTTTGCCCCATAACGCCATGCAGCTTGGCAGCCGACGGGATGGAGGGAATGCGGAGAAGGGTCTAAACCCGCGCTTACAGGGCTGCCGGGCGTACAGCACAGATCGAAGATCATGGCAGGACTCAGGAGCAACAATGCGCCACCATGTCGTATGACTTCCAGGCCAAGGGTGAACAAGTAGGCGAGTTCTACCGGAAGAAGCTGTCGCCTGTGCGTGTTTGAGGAGAGTGGGTGGGCAGGTTGCAAATTGCCTCGATTCGGAGTTGCTGCCCCAGACTACTTCCCGCTTGCTCATCCATTGTCACAAGAAAAGAACCCAGCAGGACAGACTACTCCCTTTAATTCTCTAATATGTGGGCCCAGGATGTGCCACGGGAAAGCCTGTCGAGTGACTGGGCTGAGTGGGAGTCCACGCTAGCGGCAAACCGCATCTTGTCGACCTTTCCAACTACCGTACTAAAGGTACCTATCTAGCACCAGCTCGAACTCAGAGGCGTGACCGAGATGGCCCCAAAGGCCAAAGTTCCCTTGTTCCCAATCACGCTGATGCCTGTCGATTCTCTGTATCGAGGCCAGACCGTTGCTGACATGACAGTGCCATCTCCAACAAAGACCTCCAGGATTCCACGGTCGAGGAAAATATCCAGCGTCAGCTTGTTGTCTTTAGGCTCGGCAAGGACCGCGTCCCATTGCCCCGCTTGGCCGTAGCCAGCATTGGAGGTGTCCAAGGTAAGTTTTCGGCTTTCGATCTCGTAGGTGAGGAGGGTGGACTCCGCCTTGGACTGGAACAGGGCCAGCGTGAAGGAAGAGGCGCTCGTGGCGCCGAGGTCGACGGAGAGCTTCACCCTTGCAGTGTTCGTGCTGGCAATGCTGCGGGCTTGTTCGCCGACTTGAAGAGGGCCCAGCTTCGTCGTGGGGCCGCTCGCCAGACTGTCGAGCTCCGCAATGGGCCGGCTGCCCAGGCCTCCGTCCTCCCTGAGGAAAAGCTCCCGGGTAACGGAATGCTGTCCGGCCCAGCCGTTGGCACGGGTTGGCCACTTGGAGGTCGGCCAGTTGCCCATCCAGTCGATGGCGAGGTTGCGTCCGGACTCGTCCTTGTACCACTGCATGGCGTAGCTTGCCGGGCCGGCGTTGACGAGTCCGCGCTTCTCGCTCGTGAACACCGAGCCGTTGTATGTGCCCGTCTCGTACAGCCCCAACCCGTTCCCACCATAAAAGAGGACCCACTTGTCGCCGACGGGGAAGAAGTTGGGGCATTCCCAGACCGCCCCAGTGCTCCCGTCCCCAGTATACATGACGCCAATGTGGGACCAAGAAAACGGGTCGGAGCCACGATACAGCTGGACCTGTCCCGAGGCACCGTTGGTCGCACCAAGAACCATCTTCCACGAGTTGTCTGTCGGGTCGTGAAACACCTTGGGGTCACGGAAGAAGACAGGGGCTCCCGCTGGCGGGCCGGGAATCGCGGGATTGCTTGGAGACAGCTTGAACTTGTCGCCGCTTTTGCTGCTGGCAACGGCGACGCTTTCCTGGACTGCGCCGGGATGGGCCCTCGTATCAACGTAGTCTGTAAAGACGAGATGAAGCTCTCCGCCGTGGACCATGGCGCTGCCGGTGAACCGGCCTGACTCGTCGCCGGGAATGCTTGTCTTCGCCGGAGAGAGGGCGACAGGAAGCTCACGCCAATGGACCGCATCCGTGCTCACAACATGGGACCAGTACATTGGGCCCCACATGGGGGAGTCGGGGTGAAACTGGCTGAAGAGATGGTGGCGTCCTCTCCACTGGGAAAGGCCGGCCGGATCGTTGATCCATCCTTGGTAAGGCGTGTAGTGATACTGCGGGCGCAGCGGGTCCGCGGCGTACAGCGAACATGCGCGTGAGTTGCGAAAAGGCGGTTGGTTGGCTTGACCGATAACTTGGAAGGTCAGGCCATCTCCGTTGCCGAGGGCACGGCGCCCGACGCGGAGGTCGTCGAAGTTGATATGACCCCAGGATTCACTTGTGCTGCTGTCATGGACCACGATGTGGACCATCTGGCCAGCCCATTTGCTGGTGTCCCAGGTGATGCGGATCAGGGCCTCGTCGTTGGTCCCCGTCTGCTTCAGGAGCAATTGGTTGTCCCTGTCCCTGACGAGACCGACGTAGAGGTTGTCCGGATCATAGCCGCCGCCAACGAGGAAGCTCAGGACAGAGCTCGCCCGAAAGGAGCTGGACTTGAGCTCGCCGACAGCCGATTCGCCGGCCTGAGTGATGCCCCAGATGAAGTACTTCTGGTCTTGGTGGAAAGGCCCGCCCCAGTACGATGTCGAGTCGGTAACGGAGCGGTTCCCAAAGGCATCTCCTTGGACGACTTGCCAGCCCTCAAGATTACCAGTCTCGAAGTTAGCATTGCGAGGCTCGTAGGCTTGGTCGCCTCTGTGGTCTTCCAGGTCGCCTTGTTTTGGAAGCGGCCCGCCAAACGCCTTGGAGGCTGCCGACAAGGCTAGGGCAAGCTTGAGGAGTCGGTGTGGCACCATGCTAATTGCGTTCTTCGGAAGAGACGAGGGTGCGTGCTGGTTAAGGTACTGTCGTCATAAACTCGGCTGTAGATCAACCTCATTGGGCTGGTTGTGGAGGGGAAATGAGCCCATTTTGTGCTTCCCCATGGAGAGCGATTCGCGTTCCCCGCGGAGGCGCTCAGTGTACTTCGCTCTAGGAAGCAATCTCGCTTCCAAGTCAACAAGGAGCCCGACGCTGCGGACCATGCAGGCCATTCGGGCATTGTGATCGGTGTTCATCGCGGTCTGCGTTCCTAAGTTTCCCAAACAGATCTCCACGACGGTTAGATCGCAAAATACACCTGTACTAGCCTGTCCCGGCTTTTTTTGCGGAAGTGGAACCGTCGCGGAGCTAGCTGCAACTCCGCGAAAGTCTGAGTCACGCGACAAGTGTGGGTAACTTACATGTGCTAAAAGACGGTGGGTCCTCAAAGATCACTCACGCTAAGTTAGGTACCAGCTTCGCTGCTTCCTTCGGGGTTTGTTGTCGCGAAGCTCCATGTTGCCTGCTACTTTGTTCTGAGATGCGAAGAGGATATCAAGTCTCCATGATTCACGAGTACCTGGCTTTCCTGAGCATAAATTCGGCAACATCTCGACGTAACAACATGCTGTATTCTTCTCTTCATCAACAGCTGTTGTCCTTCGATACCTACATTGCACACTGTCAGCCGCCTTAACCCGCTTCACGACAATGGCAACTCCAGTCCCGTCCTTCTCCCGAGGAGATCTGCTGTTCTCCGTGGCCCAGCGCACGACGGCTCGCACGGCTCGGATCTCCAGCTGGGACCAGTCCGGCCTCAACGAGGATGCCTTCGTCGTGCAGCCCGGCGAGACGGCAGTCCTCGCAGATCTCGAGGGCCCGGGCATGATTACTCACCTGTGGTTTGTGCAAACTTGCCGACGCATCCTCGGACCGGGCCTGATTCCGTACTCCAAGTCAGGCGTCGCCATGATGGAGATCCACAACGCCTTGGGTCTCAGCTACGAAGACAGCGATCCCGACTACTACCGCAAGGTACTCATCCGCATGTACTGGGACGACTCCGAGACCCCCAACGTCATCGCTCCGATTGGGGACTTCTTCTGTCTCGGCCACTCCATGGCTGCCAACTTCCAGTCCCTTCCCTTCACCGTCTCGGTGAAGCCGTCCGAGGAAAAGAAGTTTGGCGGCTCGGCTGCCTTCAACTGCTACCTGATCATGCCGTTCAATACGCGTGCCAGGATCGAGATTGAGAACCAGGGCGAACACGCCTACTTCCAATACTTCTACATCGACTATGAGCTGCGCCCCACCCCCTTCGATCCGAACGAAATCCTCTACTTCCACGCCCACTGGCGGCGCGAGAACCCCACCAACGGCTGGGCACCGAATGCTATGCAGACCAACAGTCTCGAGACCCAGGTCCCCAACCTCACCGGTGACGGCTACACCATCCTCGAGACGACTGGTTCGGGCAACTTCATCGGCTGCAACCACTCGGTGCTGCATCACCAGGGCACTTGGTGGGGCGAGGGCGACGACATAATTCTCATCGACGACGACACCTGGCCGCCCAGCATGCACGGCACCGGGGGCGAGGACTACTTCAGCCAAGGCTGGGGCATGCAGAAGAACGCCTACCCCTTCTGCGGCACCATCATCCACGAGGAGGACGTCCCCGGCTACCAGGTCTCGTACCGGTGGCACTTGGCCGACCCGGTGCGCTTCAACAAGAAGATCACAGTCAAGCTGGAGCACGGACATGCCAACCATCTCCGCGACGACTGGTCCACGATGGCCTACTGGTACCAGACGCTGCCGGGACCCAAGCTGGATATCCTCTTTGTCGACCAGCGACTTCCCAACAGGCCCACCGTTGCGCCGCCTCCTGACCCGGCCCCTGATAGGCCCTTGACTGACTTGCAGCAGCAGCTCATCACGCAGAGAGAGGAGAGGCTCGATGCCTTTGTGCGGGACCGCAACCAGTGGCTGGAGAGAAGGGCCGAGGCGTCCCGGAAGAGAGCGCAGAAAAATATCGAGATTGCGAAGGACATTAGGAAACGCTTCGTACATAGCCTGCAGGCTTAGATAGGTGGGCAGTAGGGAGGTGCCAATCATTGGAGATGTTGTGGTCGCTTCAAGTTCAATGCATAAGGTAGCGGACAAGAATAGAGAACAAGTTTTCTCGATGTTGGGATTCTCTTGGGTATCTTCCTTTATTGAGCCGCGACGCTGTACTTTTGCCCTTGCTGTTCACGGTTTTTAGATGTGTAAACATCTCCGTTCCCTAAGGTACTTGGTAGTTTACGGCATCCTCGCCTTCAACCTGCAGCCCAAGCAGCCTACACTCAAGTGGCCGACCCGCACATTCGCCGGCATAGCCAAATCCGCGATATCCAGATCCCTCTACACCAGCTCCCGCAGCGTATTGGACGCCACATGATCGTTCGGCCGCTTTGTTATCCCCACCAACCATAACTCCCTACTCGTGTCGCTCAGCCTAGACCACTCCTCCTGTAACTCCTCCTGCCCTCCGCCATACCTGCATCACTCCCACTACCCTCCCAAAACTTATCCCTACGCTCTCCTATCTCAACGCCCTCTACACCGCCCCCCAAAGCACCGCCCGGGTCGTTTCAATACCCGATGCCTAAGACTCCGGCTTCTGCGCCGATAGATGTTGCTTGCGTGCCGTACTGTGAAGGCGTCGCGACTTCAGACCCTTCGGTTGGTCGGACATCTTCACGCTGTCGGCACTTCTGATGGCGCTTGAATGGAATTTGGTTTATGATAGGGTAGAAGAACGCGTCGGTAGGCAGTTGTTGCCAGGAAAATTCCGAGAGACGGGAGTTTGTGGCTACCTGAGCAGACGGCTCGCTGATTGGGGTGGGACGGCCGTTCCTTCCTTCCTATCGCATACTGGAAGCCGCACAAACCCCTAAACGGCGCCGCTTTGATCAAATGCGACATCACCATGACGCGATGCGATGCACTTCGCGATGTCTTTGACCCGATACTATTTGTATGGCCACCTCTTACCACAACCACCGACCGCGCCATCAACCCCAACAGCACCACTGCAACTGGCAGGTGGTGATCGCATCAATTTGAGCTTTTTTTTTTTTTTTAATTGCCAATACGACAGCGAATATGGCCAATCCCGGCGAAAACACCACGCAAACCGGCCCACCGCGGCCTTCACGATTCACAACGGGTGCGGTTAGAAGCGGGCACCCTCAAGGTAATTCGCAGCCGCATACTCGGGCTATGTCCTATACACGCAGACAGTTCGCACCAATACTCGTGGGGTCACAGCTAGACTAGTAGTACTCCGGCCTCCCGGGGCAAAGGCGCGGGTAGCGGGCGTTCCAGCAAACACATGTCTCAATCTGTCGAGCAACAGCAGAGAACCCGGCTTGGACGTGGCGCACGGGTGGATGATGGTTCCTAGCTTAAGCGTCGCACCTCTCCAACAGTCGCAGGCACAGTAGAGAGAGGTCTTAAAGATTGTGACGGGCACCACCCAAGGTCTGGTCAGCTCGCACATACAAGATCAATATTCCTACGAAGAGAGCAAGAGCTAGATGACAGGAACGGGCGTGCAACCAGACCTATATGCTGGAGCACATGCCTATGATACAATCATGAGAACAGTGACTACAGGCATGTAACATGACCATGAGAACAGGAACGGGGATCCCGTGACAAAGATGCTACTGAACTGTATCGATATCTGAAAACAATGTAGCAAGCTGACCGATCAAGATACTGCCCAGCTTACCGCGCAGACTGCAGCCAGTGGTATCCTGCTTCAAATCGGCTGGCGGGCTCGGAGGAGAGCGGGCCGAGAAACTGGAATGACTGATGTGGTCCTCCTGATGGATGATCGAGCCGACTCCGGTGTGTGTCACCCTCCGCCGGGTTTCTGCTTGTATCATCCGATTGATGCCAGTGGCAGTATATAATGTGTGTTTGAGAATAACGTTAGCGTTAGATGATGTCTTACTAAGAAGAGTAAGGAAAAGAAAAGACTCAATTCCTCGTTTTGTGTCTTCATGTCCAGCAGTTGTGCGTTGTTCACATGGGTTAAGGTATGGTGAGTTGTGTCATCGTCCGCGAACAGTGGCTTAGGTAGCTTACAGTGGCTTACAGTAGCGCCAATTGCCACAGTTTGATCGACCAGCCGGATTGGGCATGACCGAAAGAAATACCAGCCAATCAGAGAGCGGAGCGCTTGGACGGTAGTTGTGCTGGGAATGCTATTTGCGGTGGGAATGCTAGTTGACACATCAACGGCAGATTGTATCCCTGGAATGCGAAGTATCATAACCGCCTGGTGCATTTTCCCATTACGGTACTTAGTCCTCTCCCATGCCCATCAACAGCATGGTCAATAAATCACTTTTACCACCTTAAAAGATTCAATCCACTGCTTTGACTGGGAATAGCTTCTTCCAGCGCATATCTCAGCGGTCGTCGCCCTGCAGGTTCCAACAGATAGAAGTCCACCGAATCTCGAGTCTTGGCCAAGAGTTTGCCGAGGCCTTTTGTTGGAAAGTCGTGGCACTGGAACTTCTGACGCTCAGTTGCAAGTGCCCTGCTGTTGGATGCATGGCTGCCCAACTGAGCGTCAGACAACGTGAGGGGTAACCAGGGCGCTGGGCAACGAGGTCAGGGCGATTCCCCCTTCGCTGGAGACGTGAGAGAAGAACAACCTTCAATAAAGAACATCTGGGATGCTCCGAGCATCCCAAATATGACTGTTGTAAGCTCCCATCATCTGTGTGATCACCGTGGAATCGTGGCTGTTGGTCTTCCAACATAACCATAGTACCACATGTTACGGTCTTATTCATGTACTGTACTAAGTGAGCGGGGCGACTGTCCTTGAGGTGTAAGAATCATAATAATAATAATGGAATGGAAGTAAAGGTCCCCGTCATGCGATCGATGCAGAAGAAGAACCCTAAGTACAAATAGGGCAGCTATCGCCAATGTTTCTACCGGAACGTCCAAAGTACAATACCGGGCTGAAGTTTGGGGTATTGAACGGACTAGTCTGTATGTGCCGCTCAGTGTGTTGTCTGTTTCAGTTCGGCCAGTCTGAGGCAGGTTGATTTTGCCTATGAACGCTCCTATTCGGTCAAAAGGGTCCAATCCTTGACAAATATCGCAGTCATAGATGAGGCAGGTAAGACGTGTGCACGTAGGACCAAAGAGAGGCAGCATCAACGTCTAAATAGCCCCCAGACTTCACCTCCCCTCCCTTCTGCTTCCATGGGCTTCCTGACGGACTCAGACGCCGGTTTGAGCCAGACTCGAGATTTCAATTTGAAAGCGAAGAAACACACGAACACAGTTTAGCACTTGTACCATTCTCAAGTCAGGGGTAGGACCTGTCCTCTATTAATCGTCATAGCTCAGGTCACAGCACAACCCCCTACGCTCTCGTCTTTCAGGAGCTAGATCAAGCATCACAAGTGGGAAACGGTCAACCGTCAAACTTGATATACAGAACACGTTCTCAACCGTCAACCGCTACGGACGTCGCAATTTATATGTGAATGATTGGCTCGTGATACCGCTGTCCATAAACCTCTGCGCACACTATATATCCATCCTAATTCTTCAAGACCATGAAGAAACAGCTACACCCATTCCTTGCACAGCACAAAGGTGCTTAAAAGGAGAGATTGCCTCCGTTGACCCCGTAAGCGCTGGCAATGGACTGCGAGCTGCTGCCCTCAGCAATCATGACATAGATAGGCGCGAGCTCGGCGGGCTGTGCAATCCTTCCCAAAGGCAGCTGTGCCGCAATCGTATCGGCATTCTCAGTCGTCAGGCCATGAGATGTAAGAAAGTTTGTGGCGGTGAGGCCCGGCGCGATGGCATTGACTCGGATACCTTGAGGGCCCAACTGCAAGCCCAGGGTCTGTGCCATGGAGATGAGAGCAGCCTTTGTCGCGGCATAGTCGACAGCAGCGCCGTGAGGCCGACGCGCCATGCCCGAGGACGTGAAGATGATGGATGAACCGGGCGGGAGGAGTGGTGCCGCTGCGCGAACCAGGTAGAAGGACGCGAAGACGTTGACCTCAAACGTCTGCAGGATCTGTTCGGTCGTGATGGTTGAAATGTTGAGATTCTGCACAAAGTATCCGGCGTTGCTGACGAGGATGTCTAGTCCGCCCATGGCCTCGCGGGCCTGGTGAACGAGGCTCGTGCAGAAGGTTTCATTACGGAGATCGCCTGGCATGGCGAAATAGCGGACACCCTCGGCCTCGACCAAGGTCTTCACCTCATCGGCGTCGGGCTGCTCTTCCGGCAGGTAGTTAATGGTGACGTCGGCGCCTTCGCGAGCGTAGGCAATGGCGACCGCTCGGCCGATGCCCGAGTCTCCTCCTGTGATCAGTGCCTTGCGGCCTTTGAGACGACCAGTGCCGACGTAGGATTTCTCGCCACTGTCGATGGGTGGATTCCAGTTTTGGTGGAGGCCTGGGAAACCTTGATCAGGGAGTATAACTCGATGCTGATATCTGGTTCGCGGGTCGACCAGCGACGGCACGTTGGAACTAGAGTGGTCTGTACGTGTTAGCGCGCTGCGCGTATCCGATCAGCAAGAGACTTACTGCTTGAAGCTGAGACAAGTCCGACGAAAAGATGAGCCGAAACAAAGCTGAACGCGAAGAGCTTCATTATGTGAGGTAAGGTAGGTATGCTGAGGTAGACTGAGCGTGTACATGCGAGGAGGAACTGCTGAGTGTGGTAGTATGAGATCTGGAGAAGCCAGGCAAAACCGAATATTTGTATGCTTTATTGACAATCGACGTCGCCGCCGTAGTGAGGTGTAGCGACACCGCCGAGACGCCCAAAACAAGAATGAACATCATGAGCCACTCAGCACACGTCACGGTCAGCACCATCATCATTCCAACCCAGCATTGGAAGCCTGCAACCTAACCGTAATACTACCAGTCAACTGTAAACCCGGATTTGTCGGATAAGGTGCCGACGTTCGCCGTGGCTGAGTCGCCTTGGGTGTTTCTTAGAAAACACTTTACAGCCGGACTTAAGACTTACAACCGGTCAGACTGGACCGAGATTACAGTTGCCCCGTAAGCCCTTGTTCTATATCTAATTTGTTTCGAGGTACACAGCCGGCGATGGAGGACGTGTAGATAATTGAGGCATGCACGGGATATGATCAGATGGTCGGTTTTCGGCCATTCAGCGACAGCATCGCGTCCAGCGCCGCCACGAAGAATCCATCATGGCTTCCTGAGCTGCAAGCCAAGACTGCGTGCTTTGCCGCTGCGTCGCACGTCTCAACCCCTCTTCCTTAACTTGACCTTGGGTCCTTGGCACACTTGGCGCTGGCTCGATACATGTTTACACGGTCATGCTTCCTGCAGGCTCCCAGCGCCTGCAATCGACGTGACCCAGAACGAAGAACCGCCAGAACTACCTACGCGCGTCATAGCGGGCTGTGCCGACCCTGTCCGCCATCCCGTCCTCGTCGAGAGCCAGAGCCGCAAGGACCGATACATCGCTCTGAGCCACTGTTGGGGCTCAACGGCCTCCTCCATCACGAAAGCAGAGCGCGGCGACAGCATGCAGCGCCGTCTGCAGGAGGTACCCTTTAACGAGCTGAGCACAAACTTCCGGCACGCCGTCGAGGTCACACACGCGCTGGGCTACCAGTACCTCTGGATCAATTCGCTCCACATCGTCCAAGACGACTGGGCCGTCGAATCGGCCAAGATGGCCGAGGTATACACCCCGGCGTCGCTCACCGTTGCCGCGGCCAACAGTGCGTGGGCAGACGAGGGCTTCCTGCAGCCAAGACAGAGGCGCCGGACCGTGATGTTTCCATTCCAGGGCGGCCCGGGAGTCATTTCCAGCTACTTCACGGTCGCCGAGCCCTCGCCAGAAGATGCGAAGGAACTGCGCGACAGCTTCCATATTGAAGTCGACGGCGGCCCGTTGGCTGCGCGAGGCTGGACTCCGCAAGAGCGGCTGCTCGCACGGCGCATCGCCTTCTTCGGCAAAGACCAACTGCACAGGGAGTGCCGCTCAACCCGCTGGAGCGAGAGCACCCGCATACAGCCGATCCAATAGCTGGAATCCAGCGCGCCCGGACTGGTCGCTCTCTGAGGCCTCCCCATGCTTGGTTCCAACCCTGCGCAACAGGACCGTAGTACGAGACTGCTCAACGACTGGTACAGGGTCCTCGGCGAGTTCACCAGGCGCGGACTGACCAACAAAGAAGACAAGCTGCCCGCGCTATTGGGCATCGCCAAAGTGATCAGCCAGGGCTTTGGTCCCGGCTTCGACACCACGTACCACGCCGGCCTATGGGCGCGTGACCTCCCACGTGCTCTGCCGTGGAAAACGGTTGCCCCCGACGCCGGGACCGGCGCTGCGCTACCGGGTCCGTCGTGGTCCTGGATATCCCGGGACGCGGCTATCTACCTGGCGAGCGAGGAGTCCACTGCCGTGACCGACATCCTCGGTGCCGCGTGGGACATCGTCCTGGCCGGGAGCGATGCCCACGGCAGGGTGAAGCAAGGCACGCTCACGCTCACGGGCTCCCTGAAACAGGTGTCCTCCATCCAGCGCATCGAGCGAGAGCCTCGAGTCGTCGGTCCGTTCTCGTGCCCGCTCTCAGACGCGCTCCTCTTCGACGGCCAGGGACAGCAGATCGCCTCGGCCGTGCTGGACGAGCCGGCTGACGCGAGCGTGTATGCGCAGCCCTTGTATGCGGTCCCCGTCAGGCACGCCATGGCCAAAACCAAGCCTGCGCTCTCGATCCTCTCCATCGAGGCCCTGCTGTTGCAGGACAAGGACGATGGCACGTCTAGGCGGGTCGGGGTCGCCAGCATGGGCGGCAGCAATGCCAAAACAGCAAAGGCCTCTGCAATGGAGACTTTCGCCTCTCCAACATCTCGTGCCAGACCGACAACACCATCGATGACCTAACTGAGGAGAATATGCTCCAGCTGCTGGGACGCGACCCGCAGCTCCCCCCTGTCAACAAGTGCATCTCGAGAACGGCGAGACGACGAGAACGGATCTGTCTTATACCTTCCCGTATGCTACTATCATGATGTTCCTCACGACGACGACGACGACGACGCCCAAGACGACACTGACCCCAGCCCCATTCACAACAGCCAGTCTTGCAATGCCACGATGACCATGGTGCCAACACCTTCGACGAAACCCTCCCACCAATCGTCCCAATATACCTCGTCGTCCCCGTCCGCCTCAACCTGTCCCAACATCCCAACCACAAGCGTTTCATCCTCCTCACGATAGCGATTGTCGATTTGGCGTCTGCTACTTCCGGGGGGCACACCGTCCACCGGCACCACAGCCGTCACCACAGCAACCGCCACCTTGAAAAGAACGACAGGCATTCCCCCCGCGTACGGCGCCCCCGACGACTACCTCTGTGTCGGCCCCTTGGGATACGCCACCGACATCTGGTCGCTCGCTGCGACCCTGTTCGCCGTCGTGCACGGGTCTGGGAAGATTCGTTCAGCAGCACTGCGTAGCATGGACATCTTGGTGGCGTACATGACGGTTCTCAGCTTATTGGAAGAAAGGAAACGCCTGGCCTATTGCATTTGAGGACTTTGATGAGTCGAGTGGATCAAGAGCAACTTGTAATTATATCGGTATCTAATTCTAAACTCGGCTTATGCATAGCTCCAATCCGGTTCAGGTTGTGCTTTATTTATGCGTCTGATCACTTATACGTCTGAATGCTTATATATCTGAACGTGGTGATCTTGGTGCTGTATGGATGGATGGATGGAATTTATTTCGCCCGGAGGCACGAAGCCTAAAGGGCCTTGGCACGCTAACTACAT
>NW_026944268.1:62232-66374 GCF_033297405.1 Parathielavia appendiculata
CACAGCCCCGAATAACTCTCATCCAATCCCGTCGCCGGGACACCCGCCGGATGTGTGGCGGGAGGCGGCAGAACCTGCGTGCCGTACGCAAGGCACGTGCAAGGGCCAGGAGGACAATAACCGAAGCCGCATGTATATGAACACAAACCCTCGTAGTTGCCGGTACCTGTTCCCTCGACGCAAACAGTAGCAGGGGGGACGGTGGTACACGGCGGACCTGGACAATAGTTCCCGACTCGGGAGCAGGCAAAGTCACAGAGGGGACCAAAGTCTGCTGCTTCGCCTGGTGCGGCGTAACCACGTTGACCCGATGTCAAGAGGGCTGGAGGCGGAGCGGGTGTTCCGGTCGTTGTGCAAGTGCATGGCGATGGACACCAACCAAAGTGACAGCTGAAATCACAGAGACCCTGGTAGCCATTTGGGCCAGTACCGAGGACGCAGTTACTGTTGGGTGTGGGAACAGGCGCAAGACTTGTCGTCGACGATGATATGTTGGAAACGCTGGAAGAGGGTACCGCTGATGACGAACTTGGCGGCAACGTTGTGCTTGATCCTGAGGGGATACTCCCGCCGCCGCCGCCGCCAACGCAGTACCGGAACCCTTCTTCGAGCATGCAGGAATCGAGCATGGTCTCGTTCAACATCTCAGGAAGCGATGGGTTCCAGAGGAGGAGTTGCTCCAGCTCGATATTCCAGAGGGAGGCCGTGATCAAGCAGTAATTTGGGTTGGAGAACTCGAGGTACGAAGCGTCGGCTGGCACGTCCATGTATGTGGCGTAGTGGGTGCAGTTGGTCCATGTGCCCGCTGCTAGAGGCGCTGTCGGTACGGCGCTTGGCGTGGAGGACACGGTTGTGCTGGCGTCGGTTTCGTTGGAGATGCCGCTCCATGTCACCGTTGGCCAGGCTACTGTCGCATCAGATGGAAGAGTTGGGACGTAGCAGCTGGATATCGTTTCAGCTCCCGCGTTCAAGCACGGATCCGTAAACCTATCATGGCCATGGATTAGTACTGGTGTTGGAAGTGAGTCAAAGCTACTTGAGAAAAGGCCCTACATTGTTGTCTGTATGGGTGTATATGTCGTTGACGCCGTGGTAGTCGCAACAGAACCAAGCGGGCCGACACAAATCACATAATCGACCATGTTGTACAGGTTTGAGCACTCCGGATTGATGTTTGGGTTCCATGAGATGAGCTGCTGCGTGGTGACGCCCGCTGCGTTGGCAATCTTTCCGCAGGTATCCAAAGGGGAAACGGTGTGCACTCGGCAGGTTTCTGGGATGCAAATGCTCGTTCCAGGCCCGGGAAACTCCCCGCAGTAGGCGGGCAGGTTGTTGACGCGCATGAGGTTGTAGGTTGATACTTGCTTGACACGGCTGATGGACGTACACCAGTCGGAAGCTTGGATGGTGTAGTTGCTTTGGCAGGATAACGTGGGCCTCGGTGTCGATGACGTGGTTGTCGAAGGCATTGTCGGCATAGCGCCTGTATAACCGAGCGCATACTGGCTGGGTGATGTAACAGCCCATGAGGGGGCTGCGTTGCATCTATTTTGCATGATTCAGCATTCTTGGTATATAACGCAAAGCACATGTAGGGGCCGGAGCACTTACGACGCTGTCAGCGATGTGTATTGATCAAAGAGCCCGTCACGCCAGCCAAAAGGGGAGGAGAGACGACTCTTCCAAACGCCAAGGTTGCACTCGTTGCAGTACTCTTCTTCTTCCTCATTTTGGTTCCATTCAATGAACCGGGGAAAGCAATACTCGGTTCCAGCGCTACTTGTGCGTCAGATTGTTCAACGCACAACACACGGAGCGAAGGTAGGTACCTACTCGTTTTGCAGACACGCAAACTCGAAAGCGTGTAGAAGCAGATCGGTGAAGTAAGTGGGAGGGTAAATGGTCCCCGACTCTACGATTGTGTCATTGGAAGAGCAGGCTGCTTGCTGAACAGCCTGGATACCCAAAAGAGACAGTCGGCAGTCGGGGTCGCAGGAAATCTCAATGTCGGTTTCGTTTGGCAGCAAGGCCCCACGAGCAATAGCAAGCAAGGTGGGTGCGCAGGTGATGTTGCGGTAAAATGTGCTCCTAGGTTTTACTCCATGGTCAGCTCCCACCACCTGCTACACCAAAATGCAGCACACCGAGCAGTGACTGACACGCAAGAGGCGGATAGGCCACTGGGTGGTTGGATCCGGGTAATGTAGGCGCCTTCGGGTGTTACCAGGACCTGGGAGAGCGCGCGGGAGAAGAGGGAGAATGTGAGCTATGAGGACGCATTAGAGACTGGACGGCATAAAAGCGGGCTTTGATGAAATCGGCTCAACCTTACGACTCGAAAAAGAAGGTGGCAAGCTGGCCCTCGGAATAGCCTTGAGGTGATCATGTTGATGAGAGACGAGACCAAAACGACACTGGAATGGCACGGGTGAAGATTGATCTGCCCTGACGTTGTCACGGTGAAACCGGGCGAGGGTTGGACCTCAGATTTGAATAGGGTGTCGCTTGGTAAGTTAACTATAGCCTCAACGCAAGCATCTGGCCAAGGTGCCCACCCCCTTGGTTTGTTCCTTAGCGTGTAACTTCTGGTGGACCTGGCTGCGGCTGAAGAAGCCTGCAGGTCAAAAGAATGACCTGCCCGAGGCCTCGTGCACCCCTGGCTTATCCTGCTCAGACTGGTAAGGTCTGGTGGGGCGAAGCTTGGCCAGGGGATGTGTCATGGACATCTGTGATACCTCCCGGTTCAACTCATGAGTGAACTCGCATACCTGAACTCGCATACCTCCACACTCCTTTCTTTACCCAACCAGAGGGTCCGGTCTCACCACTCTGCTATCCAAGCATCTTGCCAAACTGCTGTGGAGCACTCCTGCCAGGCAAAGTGGAGGTATACGAATTCACTGAGTTGAAACGGTACTTGATATGTTATGAGATTTCCATAGTGTCCCAATTGTCCCCGGACTTGATGAAGCTGTCTCGGTCTTTCTCAGAACGAAATAGCCTCACGACAAGGTGGCCTCTCCACTCAGTATTAGGCCAAGCCCAATAATTCGGTTATCATCTTGGTGCCTGTTTGTTAGAAGGATGTGAAAGGCAGGGATGAGTGGTGACTTTTGACTGGTGGCATTGATGACTTTCTGCAAGGCAAGCTCGAAGTTTACCTGCATTCGTACCCTAGTTAATGCAGGGACAGCGCGCAGGACAGGACTCGCGACCTGGACAAAGGGTTGAGTTTCCTAATGTCACCCTGCTAAGCGCTTTCGGCTGGGGTTGAGATAAAGACGGAACGCTCGACCCTCTAGTCCTGGCGGAGGCAGGCGAGGCGGGCCCAGCTCCCGAAGTCCCACCTCTCCGGGACCCACCTTTTTAGGACCTACATCTCCAGGACCTATCGCCGTTATATCCCTCCCCTGTATAGCGCATACTAAAAAAGGTTGCTTTGCTGGAGGCTCGGAAGCAAGTTCAACAATCGCAGTGCACTTTATCTGTTGCATTGAGCAGTGTGGTGTACTGCAGTGGGTAGTAAGTATGGCTGGTTTGCGAAAGCGGTTCGCATGGTGAAAATAGGAAGCAGGGGTGGGTGAAATTATGTAGGAACCTCGCTGGCAACAAAAGTCAGCCGACGTTGTTGCAACGACACTAAATATCCTTTGCAACCACACCTGAGACCAGCCCACGAACCGCGGGGGCTGCGGGATGGGTGGACCCTCAGCACTGTTCGCCAGATGGTGAGCATGAGGTGCGATAACGTAAGAGCGGCTGTCTTCTCTTCTGCTCCCGACGCTAATGCTCAACAGTTAATCCTTATGTACCTGAGACTAATATGGGAGTCCTGGCGCCGTCTTATCCCCGGAGACGGGATATATAAGTTGGATTCCGTCACAGTAAAAGCAGTCGAGACGAGATGCACAAGGTATTCCAACGTCGATAAGGAAGATATATATGTTCAAACCCTTCCCGGTGAACAAACACCTGGGGCCGCCCGCGCGGGCGGCCGGGCATCGCAAAAATCGAGCTGCAGTACCTTTGCGACCTGTTTTCTCGATTCCAAGGGGTTGCAGCTCCGCGCAGCCGTTGCGCGGCCTGTTGGCGGCCGAGGACGTCGATTTCGAGGATCAAAAGTGAGATTTTCGAGCGCCCGA